>NC_089788.1:14288001-14293001 GCF_040412425.1 Macrobrachium rosenbergii | reverse complement strand
ATTCATGAAGCATTTATATGCTTCGAAGACGTTCGTTTTTTTTTGGCCTTCGTCTTGAAGATATACTTTTTTTTGCAAGATTTGTGTGTGTGTATATGTATATATATATATATATATATATATATATATATATATATATATATATATATATATATATATATATATATATATATATTATATATAAATGTATGTATGTATACTTATTTCAGGTTGAAGTAGGGGGATCACTTTATGATTTCACAGCTTTGATATTTTCTAGTAATCGGTTTATTATGCTGTAAACTTTCGTCTGTTTAATTGACCCGAGTAATACTTCATTCAGATACCAATAAATCAGATCATAATCAGGAAGTGCAGGAGGAGGGTTTCATTCAAGTTTGTAATTTTTCTGTTCTCCACTACCTTTGCTTCTCTTCCCACGTACAGTTATGTGCCTCCATTATCTCAAGAAACAAAAGGTTTCGACGAGACCCACTCGGACCGAACGACAGATCGCATGTGGTGGCCACTCTTGGCAGAGAGAGAGAGAGAGAGAGAGAGAGAGAGAGAGAGAGAGAGAGAGAGAGAGAGAGAGAGAGAGAGAGAGAGCCAACACTCCCTAGGCGCTCCACTCACCTTGGCACTAACTTGGCACTACGTTCCACGTCTTATTCTTTTTTTATGTTTTTACCATCTCTTTTTCTCTCCGTACCTCCGTCCACCTGTGGTTTTCTTGCCATCTGCCCGAACTTGATACTTCTTTCAAGCTCCCCCACCCCACCCCACCCCTCCTCTCTCCTCCCCTCTCTGTCTCCCATCCTCCATACATAAGCAAAGTATGACGCATACGCCTTTAGCAAAGGAATTTTCTGATTTGTCATCGTTATTGTTCTCTTTTTCTCCCTCCACAGGCTTTGGTCTGTTATCATCCGTTTGGGTTTGATTGTCTGTTTCTCATTTAGACTGCTCGTGAGATCTTGCATAAGTTGTTTTAAAATTTGCTTGATCAAGGCAGTTTTCTTTTATAAAGCTTTGTGTGGTGAAAAATATATTCTTTGAGGATTTGCACAGATTGGAAGAAGGATTGCTGCATGCAAGAATTGCGGAAAAGATTGTCGAATGCACAAGATATGAGTAAAAGATTTGATTAGTGATGACGTCTAGTATATCAATTGCTTTTAAAATTTGCCCTTATTTTTTGCGCTATCCGGTCCAAGTTTTCAAGCACGCTGTTGAATCTTACGAAAAATTTGCTGGTTAAGACTGAATGTATAATTTAGTACCTATTTATATAACATTGTTATCAGTTTAGCCTACGTCACATCAGCGACGGTCATATACACGTGAAATATACATCTTGCTGAAAATCAATGTTCACTTGACACGTGACGCTCTTTAAGCCCTGGTGTCGGAGTTTCGCCCTTAAATCATAATTTTCCCTTCATATTGTGTAATAATCGTAATTCTAAATATCAGTCTTAAGCCTCCTTCATTTGTGTATTTCATGTGAATAAATCCCTTTAACAGATTTTTTAAAAACTAAAAAGGTTTTTAGTAGTTCACCTCTTGGGTTCATTAGGTTGTTTCATTTTATGGTTTGACTTATGTTATTTATCATCTGTTTCATGAATTCATTATATTGCTCGTTAATGTTTTTTGTGAATCTGATCGTTATGTAGCTCGTTTAATGTTTTGATTTGTCTGATGAATGCATAACTCTGTCATATTTTTCCTCTTCTTTTTTATCTTATGGATTCATGACGTTCCTTATTTCTTCTTTCAAGTTTTGGAATTCTCATGATGCTTGTCCGACTGGCCAGGTTGCCTGTCGCTCCTTACTGGAAGTCGAATGGCATTGTGGTCCAACTTGTTCAGGCTCCCTGGGACGAGAACTGGTATATCTACTTGTTCAGTTGATTCACTTTCTCATTTGTCCAGAATTCGTGTTTTTCTTTTTGTTTTTTAAGTGACATTCTTTGGTCCTACTCAAAATGTCAGGGGTCGGAAGCTCCCTATGTATTTTTCCTAAGGCTTCTGAAAACCCATCATTGGGCTATTGAGATTTCTCATTAGCTTTCTGCAGACTTTCGTTTGTTATATTTGTATACTTTTTAATACCAATATATTTTATTTTTCTGCCCGTATTCAACTGAAAAATTGTGAAAATCTCGAATTTTAGAGAAGCTGTACGGTGTTGCGTTTGAAATAGTTGTGGCTTTAAATTTTTAATAGTGTTGTGGAAAAATTTCATATATGAATTTGTATACACTTGCTTATACATATGTATGTAATATATATATGTGTGTGTGTAATTATGTATATATATATATATATATATATATATATATATATATATATATATATATATATATATATATATATATATATATATATATATATATATATATATATATATATATATATATATATATATATATATATATATATATACTGTATATATATAATGAGTGTAAGTTATGTGTGTCGCACATGAAGGTGTGCTTCCGGCAAGTATTTATGGATGAGGTTGACTGTCCCATATTCTTTACCCCAGTTGTACCCCACTGCAGCTGACAAGCTACCAGGGTTATAATTCACAGTTAAGGTCAACAGAAGCACAGTGGGCTTCAACAGAAAGTGGCTATAGCTTTCAAACTCAGCAGGAATCGAACTGTGTGTATGCGTGTAAATATATATATATATATATTATATATATATATATATATATATATATATATATATATATATATATATATATATATTATATATATATATATATATATATATATATATATATATTATATATATATATATATATATATATATATATATATATATATATATATATATATATATATATAAATGTACACTATGAAGTAAAAATGCCCATTAAAACACCAGTATATACACGTTGTATTCATATACTTCTGTATCCATGTCCACAGGGATACAGGAGAAGTATCCGAAATATTGCAATGTATATATAGTGTTTGTATGGGACTTTTTGTCTTCGTGTATCTATCTACCTAACTATATATATATATATATATATATATATATATATATATATATATATATATATATATATATATATATATATATATATATATATATATAGTGCATGTATGCATTGTTTTACTTCCTCTTAAGCTTTCCCAAAGAAGAATATGGACTTGTTCCCTTTGGCTAAACCTGCGTAGTGATAAAAGGGTTCTGAAGGGAAGCTCATTTCACGAGGAGGGAGGCGAAAAGTGACGGTGCCTTTGATAGATCTCCTACTCCTCCTGACCTGATGTTGGCCAGGTCTTAACGCATAAGGCAAGAACATGTGGCACTGTGCCAGCTATTACAAGTATATTCTTCCGAGCTGTCGGAGGAAAGAGGATCTGTTGAGAGACAGAGATAGAGGGGAAAGAATTGTGTTTGTTAATGATGAGTTATTATTATGTTTATTAACATTGTTTTGTATTGTTGTTATTATTATTGAATTATCGTTATTGAAAGAACATCAAATTATTCATTTCATGTTATTTTTACGTATTTTTATTCTTTATTTCTTACTCAAATTTGGTGATGTGCGTGGTTGTAATATGTTCAGATTTGTGTTTCACTGGATGTTGAGGTGAAGTTACGCATTAGTTCTGTTTAGTATTCCTATATTTTAGTGCTAGTATTAGTATTTTCATTATGTTTGTTTTCGAAATCCATAGTCATTTCTATCGTTGATGAAATTTCCTTAATATTCCATATTTTTTGTCAAGGGTATTATAGGAAAGGAATTCAGGACCTGTTTCCAATTAAGGCAAGGCATAACGCATTATCATTATGGGTAAAAAAGAGAAAGAGAGAGAGAGAGACAGACCTTCTTTGAACGTCAGCAAGGCCGTGGCATCCCCTTTTTTAATGATCTGGTTATAAGAAGGCATTAGCCATCATGATTAAGCAAAACGAAAGGCTACCTTTTGGAGAGAGAGAGAGAGAGAGGACAAGGGCCTCGTTGCCAGATTTGTAAGACAGTGGCATCAAGAATAACGCAAGACTTCATAGAGAAGAGGCAAGAAAACAGGACGTCCTGCGTCAGGTATTTATTTGTGTCGCATAACCTTGGCATGACGACGCTGCCTTTGATTCTTTGTCTCTTTGCTCCGTATTTCAGGCATTTTTTCTGTCTGTCGCAAACCTTGATGTTTCATTTTAATTTCTGTTGAGTTTTCTTCGCTTGCTGGTTAACTTTAAGGGTTGCACTAGAGCAAAGCGTCTTGGTCTCATTTTTATTGTTATTTAATTGATTTACGGATATTTAATTCGTTTATTCGTGTCTGCTCCTTTCATCTCCTCCGTTGCTCTCTCTATTTTTTTTTTGTTTTACTTTCACAAATGGGTATTTTATTCTATTGCGACTTGCTGTGCGAGTTCTTGTCATATTGGGTTGGTTCCATAAGTATGTACTCACGTTAATAAACATTAATAATAATATAATAGTGATAATAATAATAATAACAATAAAAACAATAATAATGATAATAATAACAACGAGCAGGCAGTCTCAACTGCAAATAGACAAAAAGACATCCTGAATGGATAGTGTTCGGTTGGTACATCTTAAGTCACTGGTTCAGATCCCTCAAGAGGAGGTTTGTCTTATCAGCAATAATAATAATAATAATAATAATAATAATATTCTAGTAGCAGACCCACTTTCAAACATGTAATATTGAAGGTTATAGCTGCATCAGCTGCATTCAATTTATAACTGAAAAATCAGTTATTAGAAAGATAGAAAAAATATATAAATTGAATGCAGCTGATGCAGCTACAAAACCTTCAATAATAATAATAATAATAATAATAATAATAATAATAATAATAATAATAATATTATTATTATTATTATTATTATTATTATTATTATTATTATTATTATTATTATTATTATTGGTTTTGTAGCTGCATCAGCTGCATTCAATTTATATAGTTTTCCTATCTTATCTAATAACTGATTTTTCAGTTATTAGAAAGAT
>NC_089788.1:14283001-14285501 GCF_040412425.1 Macrobrachium rosenbergii | reverse complement strand
TTTGGTTAAATTTAAGATCATAAGGGTCATCTCTCTCTCTCTCTCTCTCTCTCTCTCTCTCTCTCTCTCTCTCTCTCTCTCTCTCGCTGCAACCCCTTTCATTCCTTTCATTGTACCTCCGTCCGTAGTATATGTCTTCCACCTTACTTTCCAGCCTCTCATGACAATTGCTTCATTGTGCAACTGCGAAGTTTTCCTCCTGGTAATCTAAATTTCCCTTTCAGCACTGAACGGACGTTGGCCTAAATTTTATATTCCAAGCCTCTCTCTCTCTCTCTCTCTCTCTCTCTCTCTCTCTCTCTCTCTCTCTCTCTCTCTCTCTCTCTCTCTCTCTCTCTCCAGGAACTCCTTCCTGATTTTATTTGTATGGATGTATGGTAAAGTATTTTATCATTACTGTGTATCTTCAGTTAGACAAATATTAGAAAATGTAATGCCTGTTTTGCTTCAGTTTTTTCATTTCATTGGAATCAAGTTCTCTGAATGTAAGCATAAATCGTTACTTATTAAATTTCATCCGTTACTCGGATCTCATCGACAATTTGTATGCATGTATGTATGTATACATGCATAAGCACAGTCTTCCCAACAGTAAACAGCTGTAGTAATAGTCCTACGGTAAGAGCTCGCATTACAGATACCTTTATCACTCCTTGACATAACCATTGCCACAGCGCTTATGTCACTCTGACACCATGAACGATGACTTCAGCAGCACCCACTGTTGAAATAGTGTCGCCATTTGTTGAAAGACATTGCTGCTTATGTATTGTTTTCTCGTTGTTTTGTTATGTTGATTTTTGTTTTGTTCATGTGTTGCCATCGTGTACGGGGTGTTCAATCGAAGTTGGTTTATTGCAGTAGCTGTTTGTCATTTTTGCGATTGAGGTTTCGTATTCAGCCTTATTGATTTGTCTTAATTTAGTTACGTTGATTAATGATTTTGGTAAACTTATGCATTTCTCCCTATGTGGAAAATTAGTTTTATTCTTGTTTTTAGTCCTCCTTTGTTTGTCTTTTCACGATACAATATGTAGTAGCAGCTTTAACTGTTCGTAATACGTCTTATAATAACTGTTATTGTATAGTGATGCAGCATTCAGCTGATTTTATGGTATTACTGCATCTATTATGGACGGTTTTTTGCTTTCACTAAATCCACCCGGTTCTCACGTTTTCGTTCAAGCGGAATAACTAGAGAACTGTGATTCACAGGATACTCAACATTCAGAATTAATCATTTACGGCCAGTGAACCCTGAGTATCTACATTTGTCAGCATTACTGAATCAGTGAGTCAGGCGACCATTTCTTTTATCTTTTGTCAGGATTTGCAAGCTGCACTGTTCGCATTACTTGAGGTTCTTTGCAGCGTCCCTTCGGCCCCAGCTGCAACACCTTTCAGTTCTTTTATTGTACCTCTGTTCATATTCTCTGTCTTCCACATTACTGTCCACCTTATCCTAACAATTGATTTGCAGTGCAACTGCGAGGTTTTCCTCCTGTTACACTTTTAAAACCTTTTAACTGTCAATTTCAGTTTCAGCGCTGCATGACCTCATAGGTCCCAGCGCTTGGCCTTTGGCCTAGATTCCAAGATTCCATATTCTATTCCAGGCTGTGCTGCAAATTCACTATCATTAGCCTGCTCGGGAATCACTATCGACCTAAAAGGCAAATGAATCCATCCTGAAGAAAACGAAAATTTACTTGCATTTCAAGCATTTTTTTTATTTGCATTCTTCATTTTCTTCCGTTTTTATCTCCCATTCCGTTTCAGTTATATCCAAAAGTGAGTAATTAGCAGGAATACGACTCCGACAAATCACGCAACTTTAAAATGGGTGAGATGGTTTCGATTCGAATAGGCTATGGGTACCTGTGAAGTAATATCGATAGAATAATAAGGCAAGGTTTATTTTAAAGTTTGCTTATTATTCAACAATATACAAAACTTTTTTTTGACAGATCTATTTACTTTTATATTTATACGTCTATTTGTGTATGTTTATTTATTTGTTTATTTTTACATAAAGTATGTGTGTGTATCGTTAGGGAAAAGAAGAAAAATGCAAAGGAAGAGGATTTAAGAGTTAATCTCTGGCACTGGAAATGTAAGAGCAAATTGAACACGAGATTAAAATGTCAGCGAAAGAGTGATGAAGGAGGCGTTACATTTAACGAAGAAGATTGTCGGTGCGATTTTTGCAGCCAAAGCAAAGGAGGAATGTGTCAGCCTTTTTGATTGCTGCCTCGTAGAGAGAGAGAGAGAGAAAACTTTTGAATGGATCTACTCTTGTTTTGGTGAGGTTCATCTCTTCGAGGCAGTTCTATCTTCTTTTATGTAATATGGTGATATGCAGCTAACTATAGTCGACGGACTGCCAGGCACTCAAAGGGCCCCGTTGGGGGTTAGTGCCGTCAGTGCACCCCACGCAGTGCATTGTCGGCATTACTCAAGGTTCTTTACAGCGTCCCTTCGGCCCCTAGCTATAATCTCC
>NC_089788.1:14255501-14280501 GCF_040412425.1 Macrobrachium rosenbergii | reverse complement strand
TACGTACCAATTTAATACATACGCACATGCACGTGCGCGCGTTTCCGAACTGTAAAATATTATGATTGGCTAATACATGAATACAATACACCAAATTATAATCTATTATTAAAAGCCAGACGAAGATAATACAAGGAAGAGAGAATGATAGGCGTTGATAGCAGTAGCATAAGAAAAAGGAGAGAAGAAACAAAAAACGCCGGGTAATGGGAGAAGAAAAAGCAGGCAGGGATTGAAACAGCACAACTGCCAAATTTCTCCCGCGCTTTTTCAACAAATATGCGGCGCCGTCGCTTATTTCGGGGATGCTCAGGGGCGCTGCTCGCCGGACTGTTCTTTTCTTTCTCTTTTTTCCCCCTCTGTCCACATCCCCGATCTCCTCCCTTGGACAACTCTCTCTCTCTCTCTCTCTCTCTCTCTCTCTCTCTCTCTCTCTCTCTCTCGTTTTTTTTCCTTCTCAATCCACATTGACTCGCCCCTCCTACCCTCGTGCAATCCCAGTCTACCTCCCCTCTCCCCTTCCTCGAACCTTCCCTTCCCCCCACAACACTCCCCCTCCCCCTACCCTTCCTCCCCTGACACAACTTTTACCTTCATCCGAATTCTTGCGATGTTTCCTCCCCCGCTTTGGTTAGGTGATACTTAATGCTGCTGCTTCTACTTCTACATCTTCTACCCTATTATGATACAGACGCCCGTTTTCGTTTCAACCAACTAGCAGTACGGCTTTGTGGGTACGGCGTTATGAAGCGATGCTTATTTTAGCTTGCATTAAGTGACTCTCGCACACACATGTGCTTGGGCCTTTTAAAATAACGGTCGGGTACTCGGGATTTATTGAGGGCGTTTGTCTACTTTCTTACAACTTCTGAAAAAGAGGTCTTGTTGTTGCTGTTGTTTTGTTTGGGATGAATTTAGGAAAATATACAATAGTGATTTTTTCTTAAAGTTGTTATATAATTATATTTCCTGTTTTGATTAATTTTAGCGCCACGCTGTTGATCTAATGAAATTTTTGGTATAAATGTGTGAATGGAAATATTTCGCTGCATCTTTCAAGTATGAATTATTTACGTATGTCTTCATGTATGCCTTCCTGTATTTAAAAATACCTTCTGTTGGCATGTATGCTTTTCTGCATGCATGTAGAAGCCAGCTGTAATGCATATCTGCACTCCTTTATACAAGTATGATTTTTGTACATATGTATACTTTGCATGCATGTATAAGCCAGCTGTCATGCATGTTTGCTTTCCTGTGTACAAGCATGCTTTCTTTACTTTAAGTATGCTTTTCTGCATAAGTCAGCTGTAATGAATGCCTCCAAGCAATGCATGTTAAGACTGCTTGCATACACATAATTGTTATTCGTGGTTGTTATGATGTATGCTGGTATGTTTTAGATCGTGCGTTATGAATACACAAGTAGGCAGGCTGGAGTAGTGCCAGATCTCTGCTCTGGCGCTGACTTTGCTACTTGGTTTTTGGGCGTTATTCTTAGGGCAGCATCTGTGGATTCTCCCTTTATTAACCGTCTTTTCTAGTAATGGTATGCAGATGCAGTTGCAGGATTTATTTTCTTATTATATATATATATATATATATATATATATATATATATATATATATATATATATATATATATATGCATGTATATAATAGCGGAGATTTGCAATTTTTAAGTTCTTACTTTCTGTTTCATGTTTAGTAGATGTGTCTCATGCTTATAGTTATACTGTTTATTGGAAATACAGGATAGACAAAAATATTCGTAAGATGTTCGTTGGTCGTCATATCAGAATGAGCTGTAAGTGTCAAGCCCAGAGTCATTAGTTGGATGATGATTGTGTGTGAGAATTCTCCAAAATTCCTCTGCTTCATTAAACATGGCGACTGACTTCTGAGTTGCACTTGCTTCATGTCATTAGTGTTGTCCCCTAAATCTCGCAGTATTTGAAAGTTGATGGATTTCGTTTTCTTTCTTTTGCTGAATTCTTTCTTTCTTCCTTCTGTTCAGTTCAGTTGTAACTGATCGGTTTTAACTGCAGCTGATCGGTACGACGGATCAAGTGATCGGCTTAACTCTTGCATCTGATGGTCTAGTCTAGAGTCTCTTCAGCTGTTCGGTTTGACGTTCTTCCAAGTGATCGACTTGCTATCAAGTGACAGCCTTAAATCTCTTGCATCTCAGAGGAATAACTATATTGAAAGTATAGTATTCGGTTTAATTTAAGCGGTGGCTTTAACTTTCAGCTGATCGATACAGCTCTCTTGTAATTGTACTTTTAATAAACCGTTAATTTTGACTACCGACTGCGTTAGTCTATTCGCTTATATCCTGATATACACTCAACCATCACTGTGATTTTGAAGGTGTTATTCAATACGAGTTGCATTAGTATTTGAAAAAAGCTTTCCCAGAGATTGGATGGTTGGTAATTCAAGAAGTCAGGGGATAAAGAGCTCATGTGTGGGCCTCCTGATTTTTCCAACCCATCTAGACAAGCCTTCCTGGTGGGTGATCGAAAATTTAATTTGGACATCAGCCTTGGTTGCGTTTATGGTTTTCAACTTTTATTTTCGCGTAAGGTTGTATCAGTGTGTTTCTCTTATTGAAATTTAATGTAAGTCTTTTCACGATGTTATGACATGGTTGCTTGTACATTTGTTTTCAGAATTACCGAGCTTGTAGCACAGAGTAATATCGGTTTCAGACTTTATTTCATAGAAGTGGCGAAATGAAGAAAGGAGACAGTGTAGACTTGCATTACTCCCATAATAGGTGTACGACCCCAAGCAGTGACCCAGCAAAAATGGCGAACATAGACTTGCTTTTTCCCACGAGAAATTGATTTCATAGGTCATCTGAGCAGACTCGTACTGTCTAAATCAGTCGACTTTGACTTGAAGCAAACGCTTTTCAGTTCTTTCTTCCATGAACATGGCGATACGCTTGGCTTTTCGGCTGGAAATAATTTTCCTTAATGGGGGGATTTTAAGGCGAGAATTTGACCATTCAGTAGTGCATCAGGGCATTGCACAAATTATTATAGGGGAAAATCTTCCTTATGCTGGTAGGAAGGATCTAGTAGACTATGTCAGCTTCAGATATTTTGGTTAGATCTGATTGAAGGAATTCCTTCCTCAGTCCCTTCGACATCAGTGACCATGATAATTGCGATGCCAGTTTACATTATGAAATCATTCATTCATTCGTCAGTCCCAGTCTTCTTTTATGTAATTTTCTGAGGCATTTCTCTTTCTCTCTCTCTCTCTCTCTCTCTCTCTGAGTTATGAGGATCATGTACCGTTTGAGAGTCCCGAGGTCGACCCCGGGCGAAGACGGCAACAGTTCATGCATGGTTTGGGAAAATGTTTTGCAAGTTTGCCGGCGTAAGCAGTCTATGTTGTACCGGGTTATTATTCAGCTCTCTCTCTCTCTCTCTCTCTCTCTCTCTCTCTCTCTCTCTCTCTCTCTCTCTCTCTCTCTCTCTTCCCCCCCCCCCTGGAGTGGAGGCGGATTTAAGAAGATCGCCTTTAGAAATTTATGACTCAA
This sequence comes from Macrobrachium rosenbergii, assembly GCF_040412425.1. Taxonomy (NCBI): domain Eukaryota; kingdom Metazoa; phylum Arthropoda; class Malacostraca; order Decapoda; family Palaemonidae; genus Macrobrachium; species Macrobrachium rosenbergii. The sequence goes on along the minus strand of NC_089788.1, from coordinate 14,276,945 downwards.
ATCTCTCTGCATCTGAAACCGCACGTGGTAAGCCTGAAGGCGCAGCGGTGATAAGCGTATTTTATTGTTTCAATAATTTCTTAATTCCATCCGCGCTCGAGTAGGCGAAAGGGGGCCAGAGAAAACGAGGAAGTGACGGAGAGAGAGAGAGAGAGAGAGAGAGAGAGAGAGAGAGAGAGAGAGAGAGAGAGAGAAAGTTCTTAAAAGTTGCAGTTATTAATATTATTCTATTCATTCTTTTCCGTATTTTTGTTATTATTATTCCTAAAGAACCTTACATTCTTGCGGAAGAAACACCCCAGATTTGGCCTTTGTGTATAAATAGAAAGCTTTTGGGGATTAGGGAGTCCATGTGTCAAAAACCATCAGAGAAGGAGTGAAATTGAGAAGAGGTAGAATTATTATGCACTGCGCACATAAACATTTTCCCGTTACACACATAAGCAATTATCGAGTCATAAAGGCGTTACCTTGAATTATAGCTAATAAAATGACCATATATAAAAAAGGACATGGATTATTATTGAATATGAGTATACTTATTAACTACTACACATAAATTATTAACAAGTCAATAATGTAATCACCGTTAAATAATGAACCAGGGAGATATAAGGATTAGTTAACTATGATAGTAACGTCAAGGTAGTTGGAAGAAGGATTTGTGCCCAAGAGTACGACGGAAGGTTTCCATTACGAGTCAGTGTGGCTTCCTAATGTATGTTGTAGTATGAGAATGCTAAACGTGGAGAAATATGTATGCTAATAACATGGATGGTGGACGTACTTTCTCGTTTGTTATTAGCATGTGGAAAATTTATTTATGAACCGGTGATACACAGCTTTTTACCCACTCACTTCGGCTTACGGAGTATTTGTTTGTTTGGATAATCATGGATGGTTGATATAAAGCTGGTATACATATATATATATATATATATATATATATATATATATATATATATATATATATATATATTATATATACGTATATATCTCATCTGTTGCCTTTGCCCCTAAGAGGGGGAGGGGGTTTGGTACAGGTGTTAAACTCATACTTTGGAATGAAGTTGGTGGCACCAAATCTTTTACACCTTAGCTGTAAGTCACCACAGTCAACTAAGTTAAGTATACCTTAGTTTAACCAGACCACTGAGCTGATTAACAGCTCTCCTAGAGAGGGCTGGCCCGAAGGATTAGATTTATTTTACTTGGCTAAGAACCGGTTGGTTACCTAGCAACGGGACCTACAGCTTATTGTGGAATCCAAACCACATTATAGCGAGAAATTAATTTCTACCTCCAGAAATAAATTCCTCTTTATTCTTCATTGTCCGGTCGGAGATTCGAACTCGCCGCCAGCAGAGTGCTAGCTGAGAACGGAATGCACCCTCCCAATGAGGAACTTCACAGTCGACTAATACTGCCCATTCACTGATTAAGTCGGGAGAAACATAGAGTTCAATTAAAGAACATTTACGCTACTTATATATTTGTATGTACTATTTTTAAATTCTTCTTCTCTCTCTCTTCATCATCATCATCATCTTTGTATTTTAATAAGTTTAAAGAAATTTGAGACATGGCAAAGGTCTAGTGAAAAGACGGAACTATGCTACCCCTGGTTATCTTAGTCATCTGCGGTAGAGGTAGATTTTTTTTGTTTTTTTTTTGGCAATCCCAACTAATCTTTTCTTACCTGACCTATGCACCCTATGCAATCCAGTAGGAGAGACAGACGGACAGACAACTTGATTTTCAAGATATGAAACCCTGATAAGAGGGAAGAAAAGGAAAATACGCCCTTCCTCCATATAATTGGGAGAGAAAATACTGTTTTGAGGAGATATATGCGATAGAGAGAAAGTGTGTGTATGTGTGAGAGAGAGAGAGAGAGAGAGAGAGAGAGAGAGAGAGAGAGAGTGAGTGTTTAAGCAAGTTAAACTATCTTAAGATTAAAATTCAGATTCAGTTAGTGAACAGAGCTCACCACAGAGAGAGAGAGAGAAAGGCGGCAGGAAGGTCATGTTTAAAGTTTTTTTAATGCGTTTTCCTTCATTAGCTTATATTTCAAATGTTTATATTTTCATGTATTTTGTTAACCTTTTTAATGTCACGAATTTGTTTATCCTAAATGTAAATGAACGAAGATATGGTTACCAATGCTGCTTCCCAAGTTGATGAGGGAAATTACCCGGAAAATCGACAAAGGGAATAGGTTTCTTCTTTATATAACTCATGATATTCAGTCGGTAGGCATAGCAGCTAAAAGTGTTTAATTTATATATATATATATATATATATATATATATATATATATATATATATATATGTGTGTGTGTGTGTGTGTGTGTGTATATACATATACATTTTAAAGAAAATGACTTTACTGAAGGGAACAATTGTTTAACTTTTATATGAATTATCTCTCTCTCTCTCTCTCTCTCTCTCTCTCTCTCTCTCTCTCTCTCTATTAAAGTTCATTATATATATATATATATATATATATATATATATATATATATATATATATATATATATATATATATATATATATATATATATATATAATCCGGTATATGTATGTATATATGACTTTTTATCACATCACCGTGATTCATATACAAGCATTAGGCTACAAACGTCCTTTAATATCCAGTTCGCTCTACCTCGGAAATAATATATTTTCATGTATGTTACCGAAGGGGAATTATTTAGTTGATAATAAGTTCGTCGTCCCGTGGGCTCGAATCAACGAAAGACTAGAACTCAGGACTACAGTGACGCCTTTACCCACACGGCCAACAAGTGAGTGTATATACATACTGTATATATATATATATATATATATATATATATATATATATATATATATATATATATATATATATATATATATATGTGTGTGTGTGTGTGTGTGTTAAAGAAAATAGCTTTACCAACGGGAATAGTTGTTTCACTTTTATTACTTCAGTACACATGAATGTATGTAAGTAGGTATATATGTTTGTATGTATGTGTATAGGAAGAAAAAGAGAGAGTGAGAGAGTTCTCAGCGTTTGATCATTGGGGTCACGGGGAGAGAGATCTGTGTATACCGTAATTTCATTTGAAAAATTTCGGAATATTTTAGACTGTTATCGCGTGTTTTCTCTTTGTTTCGCGTAACTTTCTACGAGTTTTACGAACATCTCGTTATTGTATGTTGTTTACTTCTGGTAATGATCATTTCTTGCTATTTAATTGTTTGTCTAGTTGAAATTTGGCTTTGCATTAGGCACATTTGTTCTGTTTTGATATCTTTTTGTTTTTCTGTGTCATATTGTATGGAAATATGGCGTATTCTTTTGTTCTTTATATTTAGGGTAACCTTTCTAACGATTGAGGTTACTAAATTCCCTTACCTGTTCAAATTCAAAGCACTGTTTATATATATATATATATATATATATATATATATATATATATATATATATATATATATATATATATATATATATATATATATATATATATATATATATATATATATATGTATGTATATATAAAATCTACTGATCACTTTTTATCAGGTACGTGTGTAATTGTAATGGTCTCAATGTCCTTTTAACCTCTGGAATTATCCACTGTTTTTGGATACACTTGTCACTACAAAGCTTTAGATCCAAATGCAAGAAATATGCAGTAATTCTGATGTCTATTAGCAGGATTCGAATCCTCATCCAGAGTATCAGATAAAGGTCACGTTGCCGACCTGACGACGAGAAGAGGGCATTTTGGCTATTACAGTTACACAGACACACACACACACATATGTATGCATAAACTGTACCTATAATTCCTCGTACTGTTTCCGTGTAAATAGTTGCACCTGATTGTAAGTTTTTCATAGTTTCTATTTTCTGTCCTGTTGATTATTGCCTCTATGGTTTTACCTATTGTATTGTTACCCGTTGTCTTCCTGAATTCTGTCAGAGAAAGCCAGCAGTGCGTGCCAGCGGATAGTTCATACTTCTGAAGAGAAAATTTTTTTCAATGTATGCCTAAAACAGGTTACTTGTGAGTAGGTTATATCACTGCTGAAAGCCCATCTTCAAGCAAGCACATCTCACGCCACTACTTTTAAGACCTTGCCAGAAGAGAAAGCTGGTGAGAGAGAGAGAGAGAGAGAGAGAGAGAGAGAGAGAGAGAGAGCTTTCTTTGAACTGAATTTTCATATGTTAGGTGTTTCCTTTAAGTTTAAGTATGTTTGTGTCTCCGTATGGGAGAGAGAAAGAGAATTGAACTTCTTAATTGAATGTTGAATGTTAATATATCAGTCCGATGTTTCTTATAAAGCTCAGGATTGTTTGTGTTTATGAGAGAGAGAGAGAGAGAGAGAGAGAGAGAGAGAGAGAGAGAGAATTGAACTTTGAATTGAATTTTGATATATTAGTCACGTTTTCTTATTACGTTCAGGTTTGTTTTGTGTTCGTGTGTGTGTGTATGTATGTGTGTTTAAGGAGAGAGAGAGAGAGAAGTTTGATTTTATTCGCTAAATTTGTGTGTGTGTGTGCGCGCGCGTATGAGGCAGGCTTGACAGAGGAAGTAGGGGATAATAGGACAGAAAATACAATGATACATGAGCGTTAATGAAGGGTTGTGACACATCTACTGTAAGCCCTGAGCGGTTGAAAAGGGAAAGGGTACGGTCAAAAATATCCCTTGAAAGAAAGGGTCAGGGTTTAGTGGCTATTTTTTTTACTCTATCCCTCCACCCCTACCCCCATCCTCTCCCACCACCCCTACCCCCACCACGACCTAAAGGGTCATGTGGGATGATGATCATGATTCTCTCACTGCGAATGGAGAAAGTTTGGCCCAAGATTTAATTTGGTGTATTTTGTTCTGGCGGAGGTTTTTATTTTATTTTTTTTTATTGAAGTTCTTGAGTGATGATTTTTTTTTTTTTTAATCTTCTGTCTTTGTTTTGGTATGATAAGGTTTCTTGTTGGTCATTGATTGATTTATTGACTTCTAGAGTAATGACGTGTCGTTTACTAGTTTTGAGTTGACGAATGTTTTATCCTTGAAATTGTTATATTATTTTGGACATGGTGACATTTTTTACTTTCTTCCTAAACACCTCATTTTTTCTTATCTAGTTTGTGTGGGCCTGCATGGTAATTTGGTAGTACATTATTAATAATATGAATTACTGGATTATAATTATTTTAAGCATGAATGTAAAATGCTGAAGATTTAAAGTTCTAAAAATTTTCTTTGTTTATGTCAGTGATTACCAGTGCATTTTGTGAATAAATATTCGCTCAGCGTATAAAAATACATACTGTATGATACAACGCGGTGTGAATCCATTGCAGCGAGTTGTTATACGGTACTTACAGCGCAGATGTGCATTTCAGTTTAGTATGCCTTGCTTTATGTCACACGAATAATAATCGTTATTTGCTTTACTTTGGCTTGCATATCGTACTTCGATGTATATTGTTTTATTTTCTTGTGGAACGGAATGTTTTCCTTGTAATTTCAAATAGAAATTTATCATCATGACGTCTTCATTTCATAGAGTTTATTTTTACTTTCTAAACTCAATTTGCCTACAAACAGGACATGACAAGAGCAGTTTCATTGAACTCCTTTGGGAAATTTGCATTCTCATTCAGTGGGTACGACGCACCTGAACATGAAAGCGCTCTCGCTTTCTCTCTCTTTCTCTTGTCACACATGTCACGCTTTCCATTTTTCTTGTTTTACAGTTCTTTCTACATTACGTTTCAAGTCAAATTGAAATGAACGGGGGAAAAAATGTTAAATGGTAGCTTGAGCAAAAACAACTAGCAGTAGAAAATAGTAGCGTAAAACATATTTGGAAAGCAAAGGGAAAGCGTGTCAGCATACTTAAAACGACAAACCTGTTAAAGGGGAAAAAATGGAAACAAAGAGAAACACCTTTTGATATGAATACAAGGGAAAAACTGCCATAGTTAAATGAAATGGGTGAGAACGCTGCACAAGGAGAGGATTCATTCCCCAGCGCACGAAGCAGCCGAGTCGTCCCATTACATTGAGGGTCACGGAGGAGGATGATGAGGAGATGATTGGGATCTCCGTTCCCGCTAATGGTTAGAGAAAGCAGCTAAGCCCCGGCGTCACCTTTTGATGGCTTCGTTTTGGTTTTATTTGATTTGATTTATTCTTCATGGAATTTGGGGGGAATATAAAGTTTTGGGTTGGTTTGCGGCAAACACACACACACATATATATATATATTTGTGCGTGTTTTAACAATACGGTACGTGGACGTATGAACGCATGACATTTTAAAGCCAGCATTCGTTTTCAACTGCATATGTCCAGAAATAAACAAATAACTTAGATTTTTTTTCATACATTTGTTTATATTCCCCAGCCTCGATAATGTATCTGGCGAACAGGATGTAATTTCTATTCCCACTTGGAAAGTGAATCTCTTTCTCTCTTTCTCTCTCTCTCTGGTCACGTAAGTCACGTTTTCCAATTTCGTTGTTGTTCTGTCTACAGTACGTTCAGGTATGTGTTCATTATCCTTTGCCGTAAGAAACATCCTGTTTGATAAGTGTTAAATTGGTTTTGTTACCATTGTTGCGATTTTTTTATATTTTTAATTGCTTTGTCAGTACTCTATTATTATAGCAAGGGGATAGCTACAGAGAATAGAATAGTTCAAGTTACTGCCCAATTGATAAAGCTTATGTTTCGTACACGTACTGGGAAGGCTTATCAGCAGCTTGTCAGCCCCTTCCACATACTCTGCCGTAGATATCTCTGTGTTGGACTCTTGCTACATTAACTGGGTATTAAGATCCCTTTATTTCCACTGCCTCTTTCACTCCATCTACCTTAATTGTCTGTTCTTCTTTCCAGCCTGCTGTCCTCCATTCTTTCCACTTGTCAAACCCATCTTAAAACTCTGTGAGCCGTCCTTACACCTACGTTAGTTTTTTTACCATTTCTTATCCATTTATCTTCACATTTCTCATTCTTTCGGTATGCTTTATAGTTAGAAATTGATTATTCTCAACAGTTTGAACCATTTTTTTTTTCACTTGCATTCAGCTTTCACACTTCACTTCTTGAAATGAGAATCAGCTAAACAGTATCTTCAGACATTCCACTTAGACTTACATATGATAAGATCCAGATTTCTCTCTAATCATTTGCACATCCCATGGTACCTTCCCCGCTTCTCTTGCTGTGAATTTATTCTTCATTTGCTATACTATTATCCATTGTCATTTGCTTCTATTCATGTACTCTCTTCTCTCTCTCTCTCTCTCTCTCTCTCTCTCTCTCTCTCTCTCTCTCTAATTATACGCATACATGTATATATATACACATACATACATACATACATACATGCATGTATATTTATATATATAAATTACTTGCTTAATATATAGAATCACTGTTTACACTCATTTAATAATACACATGCATATACAGGACGTATATATATATATATATATATATATATATATATATATATATATATATATACAGTATATGTATGTATTATATATATATATATATATATATATATATATCTATATTTACTTTCATATATATATATATATATATATATATATATATATATATATATATTTACTTTCCTTACCTATATGTAGGACGCCTAACATCTGTAAGTTTCATATGTACTTGACAACTTTCTCAGCTCACGCTCTGATACAGTTGAGAATTGCTTTCACTCCATTATAAATTAAGTAACAACTTTGAAAAACAAATGTAAGAACCTAAGGAAAATTTTCCTTTTTTCCCCCCTAAAATATGATAGATTATGTTTATAGATACACGCATATATGCATACACACCCACCCACACACATACACTATATATATATATATATATATATATATATATATATATATATATATATATATATATATATATATATATATATATATATATATATATATTGTGTGTGTATGTGTGTGTGCGCGCATTTGTGTGTAGGTAATATATTCAGTGTATATTGTAGTGAATGTTTGAAGCAATTTGGTCTTAATTATACATGTTATGAATCGATTGTTCTAAAGTGAATGGGGTACAGTTCCACTTATATGAATCCCTTATACTAATTAAACTTAAATAATTGTAGCAGAGAGCACAGATGACTGACGTACAAAAAACATTTAGAGAAGATTTTGGAAACAATATGCAAGTTTTTTGTGGTATACTTATTCGATATACTTGCATGTATGTGAACACCTTCGCATACTTTAATGTATGTAGATGTAAACATAGTCTAATATATATATATATATATATATATATATATATATATATATATATATATATATATATATATATATATATATATATATATAAATATATATGTGTATGTGTGTCGTGTGTTTGTCTATGTCTATCTATCTATCTATATATCTATCTATCTATCTCTCTATATATGATTATAATCACACTGACACGTGATTTATATATGCAGTTTCACCAGAACAATCTGGACTGTTTTTATTCTTCTCAGGACTGTCAAGCTATCGGTGGCATCTAGAAGCTTTGATGGTTGTCCCGTGCCCCTCTCTCTCTCTCTCTCTCTCTCTCTCTCTCTCTCTCTCTCTCTCTCTCTCATTGGTCATACGGGCCTTAACGAAACAATGCCGTCTCTCTCGCAGGCTAGTCGTTAGGCAAGCTGCTGTAGGGACAGGGTTGAGAATGTAGGTACTCGTAACGACATTCCTTTCATAGGCCTTGCTGTGTTTTCAGTTTCACCCTCTTCATGTACGCTTTCTCTTCGTTTTATTATTATGGCCTTTTGTGTTGAAGAGAAGTGGGCGAGGGAGAGGGAGTGTGAAGAGCTTTCAAGAGTGTTTTTGTTTGTTTTTCATTTCCTATAGTCAGCGACAAATTGTTAGAGGTTATCTTTATCATTTTAATATATGCACAAAGCGTAACCATAATATTAATTTCGTTGGCTTTTGAGGAATATATTTCGGAGAGAGAGAGAGAGAGAGAGAGAGAGAGAGAGAGAGAGAGAGAGAGAGAGAGGAGGAAGGGATTCGATGCACATAAAATACAGTATTGAAATATAATTACAAACGTGCATCACATTGAAGAGATACAAACAGTCACAGATAATTAATCGTAGCAATGCAGATCCTTCTCCTCCTCCTCCTCCTCCCCCTCCTCCTCCTCCTCCTCCTCCTCCTCCTCCTCCTCCTCCTCCTCCTCCTCCTCCTCCTTTTTATTCTTCTTATTCGTTATCTCGTCTTCATGCAATGTTTTACTGATATCAGATATGCGAATCGGATGTCACCATAATTCATAATAATCTCCGGCTTTCCCTTACGGCATGTCAGGAGAAGCGTGACTTCATGATTTGGTGCCGGGAGCCCGGACTTTTGCCTGAGCTCATGAAAGGTTACAATTGGCGTATTTTTTTTAATCTTTTCTCTGGATTAAAAGTTGTTGTTGTTGTGGATTAAATTCAACATGGTCACTGTTATCGATATTTAGAATGAGAAAAGATAGAAACTTGCATCAGTGTTTTGTGTTGATGATTCACTCAGCATACATATTAATCGTGTTCTTTACTTCGGTGTGAAATGATGTTAAAAGAAAGTTGAATCACATGTTCCTTATCAATAGACGTCCGACCAATATTCCTGTGAGAGGAATAACATAGTGTTTACTCAGTCATGTAAAAAAGGTTGAATATGGATAATGTTTCAGATCAGCAAAAGCTCGAAATTTTTTGTATTGTAGAAGGGAATTTTATTTAATAATTTGTTTTTGGGAAAGAGGGAACTGAATGTTTCAGATGTGCATAGTTGGCTTCAAGTAAGAACTTCATGCATGAATTTGATCATAATTATGGTAAAGTTTTTTTTATAAAGTATTATTTCATTTTGGCAGTAGTTAAGTTTTGTTTTATTTGTTATTCTTTAATATATATTCAGGTTTTGTCATCATTGCTAGAAGTTTCGAAAAGTGGGATTATATTACTATTTGAATTGGTATTTATATAGTAACTCGGACGTTTTAACCAGTATGCTTTAGTTGCTTCTTGGTTTTCGGAAATATTTTGTTTGATAAATATTTTCATTTCTTACTACAACCTTAGTTTTAATAAAAAAAAAAAAACTTGGGAACTTTTCATAGTACTTAGTGGATAGTATGTTGGTATTTACATAAATTTTCTGTATGGATTATATACACACACACACACATATATATATATATACATACATACATACACATATATATATACATATGTATATGTGTGTGTGTGTTATCGTCGTCCAGCCCATGCCCAGCTTGTCTCACCATTTGCCCCTACACAAGTGTGTATGCATTGTGAAGGCACCTTTGTCGTAGCTTTGGGACAGTGTGTAACTTCACTGTTTTTGAAACTCTCTGTCTCAACCCTTTCGTATATACTGTCAGTTTTGATGGTATAGTTACACCAAGCAGATAGTCGCTAAGTTAAATAGTTCCAGTCGTCATAGTAGTTATTCGCCTTAAATTGGGTCACGGGCGCGGAGAAGCGGTTTAGGCCGTTTACCTGGAAAATCCAGTATTTCTCAGTTTATTTTACCAGTGAAAGTAAGTACAAGAGCCATAAGGCAGCTGCCTAGCGAATTCATATATATATATATATATATATATATATATATATATATATATATATATATATATATATATATATATATATGTATATATATATAATATAAATGTATATGTTCGTACGTGTATATATACATATATGTATATATATAATGTGTGTTTGTATGGAGAGAGAGAGAGAGAGAGAGAGAGAGAGAGCGCACATGGAGGAGCGGTCGATCGTAACTCAGTATCAGCGCCGTTTGCTAAAATCATAACTACGTTGGTGAAACTTCCATGCAATTTGATTTTGGCGGTACATCTGTCTTTCCACTTAGGAGTCATTATGGTCCATGTACGGTAGAATCGTTTTCCACTGATGGTTCAGACTGAAATTATGCAGTTAACGTAGTGTTTAGGCGTCCTGCTTTTGTAGATAGGAAAGGTTGAATTGTTATAAATGTTATTTACTTTAGTTTGTTAGTAACTTTGCATAGGAATTCAAGTATTCGTGGCGTTTGTAAATATCGCGTATTGTCATTTATGTATTTAATTATCGTCAGGTTGATGAAATGATTGCTTAAAATACACGAAATATTAACTGGCAACCTTACTTGAAAATAACTCTTTCTGATGCAAATTTTTGCGTCGTGGTAACCAGCACCTAGTTTTTTTTATTGCTAATGCAATAGAAAACTTTCGTTGCTGCAATAGAAAAATATTTTGCAATGCATGAGTTGCAAGTTGGGAGGTCATAACTGGCATCTGCAGATTGAAAAACCTTGGGCCACTGTATAAATCGCAGCTTGATTGCTATTCGTCTAAATCGCTCTAAGTGGAAGAACGGGAACCGACTCCACAACCCCATTGCTTTCTCCTGTTGTAGACTTGCTGGTATTAAAAAAAAAAGAAAGCATTCTCTTATTTTCCATTGTACAAGTTGATGGTTCCGAACAGATTGATAGCGGAAACCTGAGTTCACTTCTGTTCGGAGACAGGAAGACCATTTGTTTGTGGTTTGGAGATTGCCATTGAGGAGTAAATTCTTTTAGAGCGCAAGTACACTCGCCCGGACTTTTTATATTTTCTTGGACTGTTTATCACTTCGATGTAAGAACTGCTTTTTGGCGAGGCTCTGCTTATAACGGGGCCATCGTTCGTATCTCTTATTACTGTGGTTACAAAGAAACCCCGAAGAGTCAGTCGTTGAAAGCTTCGTCACCAACCAGGGATCGGCATTTTGTCGGTCGTTGTAAGAGCGCGTTTCGTTGGTCGAAATTGCTGTTGATTGGCGTGATGGAGGGTTCGTTTTATTGGTGCTAATAGACATTCGCCACTTATTTGAAAAGCTTGTGTCGTCAGTCGATTTTTTTTTCTTTTATCGCGAACGTTCATTTTATGTCACCTTTTTCTAGTTGTTTGAAGAACACGTTTCATTAGTAAAACGTCGGAAACGGTTTGAAATAGGTGGCTTGTTTTGGTTCGTTCGGGTGATGCAATGTCGGCTGTTCATTTCCCGGGGCGGTTTTTGCGTTCATGAGTTTTCAGTAACGACGTGAAGGTGATATTTTGGTTATAAGGTGCGAGTTCATATGGCTTTGTAAAGTGTTTTTTCCGCGTTGAAGGTGAACTGTTAATCATTGCTTATTTCTCGTGCGCTCTTTACGGCAGTAAATAGTGGGTCATGAAATATCTCATTAGTTTGAAAATTTTTTAATATTAATATCGAACATTATTTTGTTAAAATGAATTTTCTTTTTTATTTTATATAATCGGTGGTCATTGATTAATTTATTTAAGCCTTCAATTACTGAGATGATCTTAATTTGGTCAATCTTTTCTCGGCTTTCCCAAACAATTACCAGTTTAAGCAAAGGAAAGTTCGCCTAATGGCAGTTTTCAGTCATCACACAGGCATCACTCAGAATGATGTATTAACCATCACCTAATGATTTATGAAGCATTTGTTGCTGTGATCCTTGATGTTCCAAAAAACAACTCTTTGTGATGTATTAAACATCACTCTTCATGATGCAGTCAAGATCACTCGTTAAGGCGCATTAACATCACTGTATGATATATTAATGAAGCATCACTCTTGCATATACTTTAAGCATGAGTGTGATGTATTATCACAGTCATGACGTATTATACATGACTCTTTACGATGTATTATGAAGTTGGTGATTAATACTAAATGTTTTCTTTGCTAAAAACGAGAAGTAAAGTTTTGCAGAGTTGATTTACAATTCTTCTAGAGAGGCGTCATCTCTTATTATAAGTGGGACACTTCCGATGTTTTGTTTGAATCTTTGAGTAAATTTAAATGATTTTGTTTGCGTGATCTGGAGTAAATTTAGATGTTTTTGTTTGCGTGATTTTTTTTTTTTTACAACAATCTAATTTTACATTGATTTACTTGCAGTAGAAAGTTTGATGTTTATGTTTGCTTGTATGGTGTAATGAGGTACTGTGCATTATGTTATTTGCATTTTGATTTGCTGTAATTAGAGTTTACATATAATTATGTTGCTTGTTAGTTGTAAATGGAGACTCACGTTCTTGAAAGTGCCTGCTTATGTAATAAAGCAGGATATTTCTCTCTCCCTTTTTTAAGGTAAATATGGAAATGTGTTAATGGGAGTATTATCTTCTTAACGGTTGGTTTGTGATTAGAACCTCTGAACTCATGTTAGATTATCGTGAAATTTTTATTTTTAAATATTAAGTGACTGATCGATCGCATGGCTAAATATTGAACAAAGTAATGTATGAGAGAGAGAGAGAGAGAGAGAGAGAGAGAGAGAGAGAGAGAGAGAGAGAGAAAGAGAGAGAGAGAGAGAGAGAGAGAGAGAAAGGGGGTTTGCTTTGTAAAATTTTGTCTCATCACTTAATCCCTACAATTTAAATGTATTGGGTCACAGCTTAGTGTTAAAATATCCATTGCCTTTTTACGACGAATATTTAATATCATTATTATTAATTTTGTGATACATTAAGTGATGGGAAAATAGCTTTTCCAATCATAATAGGTTTGAATTTCCTTCCCTCAAGACTCGGAAGCGCTTTCCTGTATGCCTCTTTATGATGATTATAGTATTAAAACTTTGATATCTAAAAATAAAACACAGGTGCACGAGGGCACTGCTCCAGGTATATCGACAGATCATTTTTAACCAGTTCATTTATTGGTTTTTGCTTAGAGTGGATACTGATATTTTCTTTTTGATATGATGGCGTCTCCCAACTAACCCCCCCCCCTTCCCCCGTCCATAATTGGCGCTTTGCAGTTTTCGATCGCCATCAGTGACCTTAGTTTATTCTTATTATTATTATTATTTTTTTTCAATTTATTGGCCCTGTCTTCGAAATTGTCGAAGTTATTCAAGGTCGAAATTCGGAGAGGTGGAATAATAAGAACGTTAGCAATAAGACTGTAATTGAGTTTGATAATGACCTTAAGATTAGAATAAAGGATGAACTTATAATAACATAGTTTGGGAATAACTTTAAAATTAGAATAAGTGATAAATTAGAGTAAATGGTGGTCTCATAATAATTGAGTTTGATGATAACTTTAAAGTAATAATAATCAGAAGAACCGTCTGTTCACATTTGACACAAATCACGAACAAAGCTTTGCCTTTATAAAGCGAGACCCCGGCCTTAATGAACACGACCCTTTCAGTAATACGCACCTTTGTGAACGAGCTGTGCAATTGCGTGATTGCCCTTCGTGTTGTAAGACCCTTTGCAATAGCACACTGGGGTTAAACTAGGCAGGCGTTAATTCTTCCTCCCGTCTGCACGATAACTCAGATTGCATTTTGCAACCGTGAGGGGGTTGCATTGCATTATGGTACTGGCGTGACTGGAATGCGTACGGTAAGATTTGCATTCGTAACTTTCAAAGAAAGAATAAAAAACGAGAGAGAGAGAGAGATCTCGAGTCGTACGTTTCTATCATTTTTTTCTTTTATGTCATTGAGAACGATACCACGATGGTGAAGTAACATTAATGCTATTTGTTAAGGTTATTTTTTTTTTTTTCTTAATTTTGTTTACGAAAGCGTGATATCGCCTGGTTGTTTTGTAACGCTTCTGGATTACATTTTAGTGGATCATGTTGTGCTGTATGTTAATGGATTCGGAACGAAGTTGCATCAAGGTGGAAATGAAAAGCTTTTTGTTGAATCTCCTCTTATGAAATGTGTCCTTATGTTTCTCAAGTCTCTCCCTCTTTGTATATCTTAATAGATATTCTCTATCTCCTTGTGTGAGCTCACAAACATTATGTATTTTTATATTTGTCTGTAAAAATACTTAAAAAATCTGCCTATAGATATACTTAAATTGCCGTCTAGCTGTCAATATACTTTCAGTTATTAGTTGCTCTCTCTGGTTACCGATTACCAAAAGGCATAATGTTATAACAGCACTCTGTACAAGAAAATACTCATGCATCTCAGAAAATAATGGTATCTAAACGATGAAAATTCTGTGCCTTGAACGCTTCTAATAATTATTATCTGTTATAAATTTGACACTGCATTTTCTGTGGTTGCCATCGGCATACACTGAATATCGCAAATTATGCTTTTAAGTTGACAATTAATATCGCAAGTTTGCTTTCAGTTTACAATGCATATCGCGAGGTTGCTTTTAGTATACACTGAATAACTTATCGCAAGTTTGCTACCAGTATACGAGTTGGGTCCCATTATACAATGACAATCGCGATTTTGAATTCGGGATACTCTGAATATCGAAATTCTGTTCTCACTATACGGTAAACGTCGCAGATTTCCTTGTATCATGTACAGCAAGTTGCATGAGTGTGCTGTCAGGATAGTGGATTTTACGTGTTAGCCCCGAATATTATTAACTTTGCTGCTTTCAGAGTTGCCCTAGTGTACATATCGTGTACTGGTTGGGTTTCGGTATTCCATACATGTAAAATATTTGCCTACAGTATGCCCCATGTGTAGCATGTTTTTTTGTAATGGAAATTGCATTTAACTTGTTTGCTTTCACTACGCAATATATTTGTCAAGTTGATTTTCAGTATGCAAAACTTTTTTTTCTTGTCTCTAATTATTAGATGATATTGTCATATATACTCTCCTGCGGCAGCTTATTTGGCCTCTTTCTGTCCAGTTTATGTCGTATTTTATGATTACTTTTAAAATTCAATGCATTTACAGATTTCTTTCAATATAACCTTTAGTTCACTTCAGGTGTTTGCTTTCGTTGCTCCGACCGGAATTTTCTTTGCTGGTGTTTCAAGGTGCGTCTGTAACCTTAGCTGTCGCAACGTCAATGCACTATTCCAATTCGTCATGTAGTCCTGCTCATGCATTGATGCTTGACGTAATGACATCTTTATTCGAAATCCAGGTGTAATCTTAATATAGTAACAATAAAAAATGAATTTAGCCTACGGCATCGTCACGCCGTGTTCCATGTACAGAGTGGGGTAATGTTAGGTATTTTTTTCCCGGAAAGTTCAGGTGGCGTCTTGTTTTAGTTACGCTGCTGGGTTAGTAGGAAGAGACGGCTTCTGAGGGTCGACTCCTGGGAGACAGATGAGTCTCTCTCTCTCTCTCTCTCTCTCTCTCTCTCTCTCTCTCTCTCTCTCTCTCTCAGGAATATTCAGAATTAGCTTTCTCTTGTTATAAGTTCTGTCGGATACGTAATAGGCTATATGCTGTAAATCTTTTCCACTTTGTGTAAGCCCATTATTACTTAAAGAGATAAAGAGTGTTGACTTTCAAGGAACGTTGGTCTATTGTGTAACTCTCATTAAAATCTTGTAAGACATTTTGCCTGCGAGTCGTCGAGTCACCATATTATGAATGCTTACAGCAAAATATCCGGACAAGTGGAAGCTCCGCAGGTTTAAAATGTCAGGGGTCATGACTGGTTTTTTATGGTACATGTTTTGAAGAATACCATGGAACTGTAGGAGTACTGCTAAACCACATTTAAGAGAGAGAGAGAGAGTGACAGATGAACTAAATACTTGTGTGTGAAAGAAAGAGAGAAACACTCTGACTGGATCATTAGCGAAATAATGAAGCCTGTGAATGCTAATGGCGACTGGAAACCTGAAACTGATTACCTACGACATTTGCAGCATCTGTGATGGAACAGGTTTGAAGAAGCACTCGCATGAAGTAATTGACTGCCAAGCCAAGAATTTTTATTCTTTTATTGAGAAATACATTCTCTCTTGGCATTAAAATCTGAATCGTCCTTTAGAGATGAGGGTTGAAGTGCTTTGTGTCTTTCTCATATGTAGAAAGTTATATTTTTGTCACAGAAAAAAAAGAGGTTCCCGTCATGTTATATGATGGGAACTTACGGTAGTTTTAGAATATATTTCTTAGAGTCCACAGCACCACATAGCCTTTTTTTTTCTTATGCGGGTTTCGTAGTCTGTATATGCTTGCTGGACAAATTAAAGACCATTTTGGCGTGTTCGAAGTGAATTTGATCGTATTCATAGTCTCTTTTAGTATCGTGGAAAATGGGTTTTCAATTTTAGATGTATTCATTATCTCAAGATTCCATGGTTAAATGTTTAAGGGTGAAAACATTTTTCAGATTCTTTCAAGTTTCTTACAGTATCGTAAAAGTTTTGCGTAAGCTAAATGTTGCAATGGCATTCAGATTTTTTCCAGACAACTAGAGGCGTTAACAAGCCTTTGTGCTCTCAGCTAAAATCGGTTCCTGTCACGACGCATGAACGCACGCGCTGTTAGTTTCACGTTCATTTAAACACATTTGCATTTCTGTTATGTTTGCATACATGCTACGAACTCTCTCTCTCTCTCTCTCTCTCTCTCTCTCTCTCTCTCTCTCTCTCTCTCTCTCTCTAGCACTTATTTCGCTACTTAACTCACTTGAAAGTTCATGGAGATAATTCTCACTGCCTCCGGAGTGAAATCATCCATCATATATACATTAGAATCTCTGTTCCATTCATCGCATGAAATGAATGAGAAGAGATTCACCCAGCCTGTCATTAACATTTCTCTCTCTCTCTCTCTCTCTCTCTCTCTCTCTCTCTCTCTCTCTCTCTCTCTCTCTCTCTCTCTCTCTCTCATATGAATAACACCGAATTGAGTTGCCCACTGTCTCGCAAAAATCTTCCTTCCTTAAATGAAAATGACCCAATTTTGATACTCTCTCTTTCTCTTCGGTATTGTTTATGCCCTAATAAACATCGTTTGGGAAAGTGAGGTGAAAAAATAAAGTGGTAACCCAGCCCAATGAACCAAGACGCATCAGCTTAAGGCGATGGAATGTGTCTCGCAACGGGTTTCAGATGAGCTTTTCACGTGTAGGAAAGGTGAGGGAAAAAATGATAATAAACCGGTTTTTTAAAGTAAGGTAAGGAAGGTGAAAAACTTGTTCTTCGGTTAGCGATGGAGAGAAATTACCCCCTTTAAGACATAAGGGTACGCAGAAAGAGAGGGAGAGAGAGTTAGAAACTCGCTTTAGGTCTTAGCAAGTGAAAATCGTTTTAGCTAATATGTATGTATACACACACACACACACACACATATATATATATATATATATATATATATATAAGTATATAATATAAAAATATACAGTGTATATGTATATATACATATACAAATCTGAAAATGTCACGGGGAATCTCTCTGTCTCTCTCAAAGACTAAAAGAGATATTTCTCTCTTTTCATCACTAACTTAATAAGGAATATTGTCTCTCTCCGCCTCCAACACTCACACAGAGTTAAATATATGTATATACATACATACATATATATATATATATATATATATATATATATATATATATATATATATACACACACATATATGTGTATATGTATATATGTATGTGTTAGAGGCGGAGAGAGACAATATTCCTTCTTAAGTTAGTGATGAAAGGAGAGAAATATCTCTTTTAGTCTTTGAGAGAGAGAGAGATTCCACGTGACATTTTCAGATAATGAATCGTTTGTTTGTTTGAAACAGAAATGTGAGAGAGAAAGAGAAAGAAAACCCGTTTCTCAAGTCAGTTGACTTTACAAAAGTAGAAACGTGCCTTCATTTAGCCACTTTTTGTTTTTAATGCCAGTGAGGCGAGCGGGGGGGGGGGGGTTGTACCTCTTTTAATGGCTTACTCAAAGGTGGGTCTTACCCATGACGACACTCTGTGTCTGCTGTAACTGCTGGAGTCTCTTCAGTCTCTGTTAGCATTGTTATTATTATTATTGGAATAATATCTTGCCTTTATTAAGAGCTGGAGTCTTCCTTCTTGTGTACACAGAATATCGCAAGTTTGCTATCAGTATCCAGTAAATATCGTTTAGTACTGGAGTCGCAAATTGTTCTGTAACATATGCAGCAGGTTGGATGGGTGCTGTCAGTAGAGTGTATTTTAAGTGTTAGCCTCGAATATTATAAATACCATTAAGATTGCCACCATGTTCTTTTTATTATTATTATTATTATTATTATTATTATTATTATTATTATTATTATTATTATTATTATCATCTTAAAACATATTAACACCGTGAAGTTGTACGAGTATAAAAGCAGGGCAAGCTTTACCTAGAAAGAATGTTCACAAGCGATATAAATACCAGTTTTATGCTGAAGTAAAGCCATTAATCATGCTGTGTTTTAAATTCAAATTCAAAAAGTTTATTGATAAAGACTGCTGTGTTATAAGTACCCTGTACCTTTAACAAACTTGATGCTTGAAATAAAGAAGCTTTGATTTTTCCATTGACTTCTGTCACTACAGCAGTAAGCATCCGTTGCTGCTGGTGTTGATTAAGGTGGCCTTGTGCCGACTTGGGTTCTTGCTCCTGGAGTAACGGGCAACAATACATGAAATAATTTTGAGATTTTGTCGTTTGTGGTGTATTTTTTATATATATAATTTGTCTCTTGATTCACATTTTTGGGTACAAAAATATATTTTGGTTTATATTTTTTTGATAAAGGCTCTGGTGATAAATAAACTTGAAAGTATTTGTTATGACATTTAGGAGTCGGAGGTACTGCATGTGTTAGTTAAATTTAGTGGGTTGTAATTATACGTTGTTTTTAACTTACTGAAGTTTATTTCTCTTTTATTTATTTCATACATCAGGACATCAGAACAATTTCGTGGATTAACTATTAAGAACAAAAACAATAATATATATATATATATATATATATATATATATATATATATATATATATATATTATACATATATATATATGTATTATTTTTTTTTTATTAAAAGTTAATCCACGAAATTGTTCTGATGTCCTGGATGTACGAAATAAGTAAAAGTGGAATAAACTTTAGTAAGTTAAAAATAACGTATAATTACAACCTACTAAATTTAACTAACACATGCAGTACCTCCGACTCCTAAATATATACAGTATATGTATATATATATATATATATATATATATATATATATATATATATATATATATATATATATATTTGTTTATATTTATATGTACATACAGAGAGAGAGAGAGAGAGAGAGATTGTAGAACTCATGCGGTAAAAGTCAAACTGGTAGACAAGTGAATGAATCAAATAAAAAAATCGATTACCGTTTCGGCAAATTGTCATTTGACCCTAATGAAACCAGCGTGACATAATGCCGTACCTACAATTGTGTCACTGTGTCTGCTGCAGTCTAGACGGTAGTGTCACTGTTAAGTCGTGCATCCGAACCGGTTTCCCGTTGCCAGCTATCACGTCGATCAAGTTTCGAGGGATGAGACTCCACTAGCGGAAAAAATTATACTTTCAGTTTTAACTCGATCGACTCGTATATTTTAAGCCTGGAGTGGGTGATTTCCAGTCATATTTCTCACAGTTTTATTTATTTATTTTTTCTTTTACTTACCGAAGTTTTTGTACCCACTCACGTATGTGTGCGAAGACGAGAACTGTTGAACGGATTTTGCTGAAATTTAGTAAAATGTACTCTTTTTGTGTGCTTTTTTTTTTTTTTACTGAATTTTGGAGAATTATAAAAGTTGAGGAATTTTCTTTTTCTATGCATTGAATTCTAAACCCTCCGGATTCATCATACGTGACAATTCGGCTCGTATGTGATTTATATATATATATATATATATATATATATATATATATATATATATATATATATATATATATATATATATATATATATATATATATATATATATATATATATATATATATATATGTGTGTGTGTGTGTGTGTGTGTATATTCTCATATTTATGTAGGTCTTTAAAGGATAAGAACATGATCAATTATTTGTAGATGTGTTAAGTTTGAAAACTTCATCGCTTATGGATTCTCATAGTAATTTTATTCCCTCCTATAATAATTTCATTTTGTTATTCGATACTGATGTTTCATCTCTAGTGCATGCATTCTACGGTAAGCTGGCAGGCAGTCATTAAAAGGTTGTTTTTATCACTCAGGTTGTGAGGTCGTTGTACTACCCAGCTCGTTTTAGTTAGGAAAAAAGTGGGTGGAGAGAAATGTTTCCCCTTGGCGCAAAACAGAACATAAAACTTGCATATAATGTCTTTTACTATTTCTTCTTTTCCATTAAAAAAAAACCCTGGTAGAAAATCTAGTATACATATGGAATCTTCTATAATGTAGTATTTTGTTGCAGATAATAAATTTAAAATCTTATACCTAAAATCTTCTGTAATTGAATATTTTGTGGCATAGAAAGGATTAAAAGCCATTTATATGAAGTCTATAACATTTTGCGGCATAAAAAGAATTAAAAACCTTGCATATTAAATCTATA
>NC_089788.1:14248001-14250501 GCF_040412425.1 Macrobrachium rosenbergii | reverse complement strand
ACTCAATAATGTTTGTCTTCGTGTGGTTACAATAATGTTTAGGATTCGTAGTTAGTGAAGTGCCACGAAGGAAAGTGAAACAACGGAGTGGTGTTAGGCCTTTCGAAACAACGGTCCTTTACTAGCTAGTTAAGTTAATTATACCTTAGTTTTACCAGACCACTGAGCTGATTAACAGCTCTCCTAGGGCTGGCCCGAAGGATTAGTCTTATTTTACGTGGCTAAGAACCAATTAGTTACTTAGCAACGGGACCTACAGCTTATTTTGGAATCCGAACCACATTATGGCGAGAAATGAATTTCTAGTAAAGGACCGTTGTGTCGAAAGGCCTAGCACCACTCCGTTGGTTCACTTTCCTTCGTGGCATTTGCCTTTATTTGTATATTCATCACGTTCCATATTTTCGTGATTCAGTTATACACATACATACATACATGCACACACACACATACACACACACACACACACACACACACATATATATATATATATATATATATATATATATATATATATATATATATATATATATATATATATATATATATATATATATATATATATATAAGGCTGTATACAGTAGGCTTTTATGTAATTGTTTATCTCCATTTAAATGTGCGTGGTATCCTGCTTTGAAAGATGTAGATGATATGCTGCCATAAAAGTCGATAAAATCTGATAGATGCTAGCTATTGAAGAAAGTGTGTACGTGTCGATTTCCATGAAAAACGAAAAACAAGCCATTAACTTCTAAAGATTCATGTAGCATGCGCTGAAATTGAAACGAAAGTACGATATACCCATCCTCGGAGAAGAGGTGTGAATATCTCACGCGATCGCGTTTCCAGAGTATTTTCGTTCAGTGTTTTTTTCAAGAAGATTTCCGCAGTTAAATTAAGTAAATATAACAGTAAGTTGCTAGTTGCCGTATTGACTGCTTTGTCATTAGGTAATATCTAGGAATTTTTATACTTTTATCATTTCTGTTTTATCGAGACATATACTGTATAAGTCAGTGTTTTGCAACATTTGCGATATGTTGTGGACTGATAACTTGTATCATATATATATATATATATATATATATATATATATATATATATATATATATATATATATATATATATATATATATATATTATGTGTGTGTGTGTGTGTGTGGGAGGAAATGCGTACTTCTTATAGACGTCCTGTCCTGACCATAGGGAACCACGACTTCAATGAAGCTAGGACCAAAATAGATTCCTTCAATTGACTATATACTCAATTTATTTTGATTTATTATTAAAATTGCTATTTATTAGCATGAAATTCTTCGTGTAGGTACAATATTACATAGGTTACGTATTAAAAAAAAGAGTCCAATTATTCATCCCATATTACTTGAAACCATCCCTTATCAAATATGCAATCCGAAAAATATCAGCACCCTTTGAAAGGAGAATTAAATGGTTTCATGTGCAAGATGTAAAAAAAAAAAAAGTGCCGAGCATTTTCACCGGCATTGCGTAAGTTCAATTTTCCAGTGCACTCTGTAGCTGCAGGTTGCTCGTGATGCAATATGTAAATTGCAACCGAAATGCAATTGTTTAAAATATGGCTCACGGAGATGAAGATGTTACGTTATATTACGCAACCGTCGACCGCATCAGGAGATCTCCTCTCGGGCTCTTCACGGAGGAACATCACTCGGAGGTCTGCACGAGTTCGTGACCCCATTTCCCCCAATTCTCGGATCGCGTCAAGTCACTGAGCTACGACCTCTCGCGTCGTGTCTGACGGAACCGCTATCGCATTATCATTTTCTCTCTCCAGGAAGAACGGGAGATCGGGCCCCCCCTTTTTTTTACAATCATTGGATTCAGTATCGATATCCATGATTTGCGATGGAAGATTAATAGAGCTATCGCTTGCGCAATGAGTGCAATAGCCATGAGTGAACGTTTTTTAGATTTGTAAATCGTGATGAATGATGGCATTTTTCTCTGTAACTGTTGTAGTTCATTGGTCATGTCCACTTTCATTCATGAAGATGACTACGTATATTCTCGTCATAGACGATTTCATGATTTTGAAACCCGGATATCTTTTTTTTTTTTTGGGGCATTGATTTTGCAAATCCTTTATGGGAAGAAAAAGTTTCTTATGGGGTTCCTTATATATGTTGACGTTTTCTGTCTTTCGTATATAAGTTATGTTTACAATTGCATAAGTGTAAAATTTATGAATTATTAAGTAATAATAAGTTGTTAATGTATACTACAAATGTTTATGGATTTCGTGTTAGACATTAATAATATTGTTTTCTGACGTTAAATTGTGTAGTGGTACAGTGAACGGTCATTTTACTGATTCAGTTTTCTGGTGTTATATGTCAGCAATTTCTCGAAAGATAATAAAACGCGCGCGCGCACACACACACATACACATTGTATATATATACATGTGTTTATATATATATATGTATATATATATATATATATATATATATATATATAT
>NC_089788.1:14235501-14243001 GCF_040412425.1 Macrobrachium rosenbergii | reverse complement strand
CCCATTGCCCTTAACCGTTCAGTTTCCATGGATGTTTAGTATCCTGCAGGCAGTACAAGAAATTATACGTTATAGGCTATGAATATCCTTAACTCGAAAGAAAGCTCCGAAGGTGCTTTTGGGGAAACCGAGGTTTCTCTCCTGACTTGTGAAAAATTGTGGAATCAAATTGCATATCCAATTCGGATCTCGAGTGTCCTGTGGCTTTGTCGTAAGCGAAAGTCACTTGCGTCATTCATGCCGTTTAAGGCCGTGTTGTCTATATGAGCTTTCTTAATCCTTTTCATCTTATGAATTCTCGGGAGATACTATTACTTCTGCTTTCTAGTCCATCTAGAGCCACAGTAATTCCTTTGGGTTATTGGTTTCTTTTACGAGATTTACTTTTCGTCTGTATGTATTTATGGGGGCAGTTATATATCTCCAATATGTCATTTTATGACCTTGTCCTGCCTTTGAAAGGTGCAGTATTATATTTGGGTATGGACCTTTTTAAATGGAAATGTAATGGAAATATTGAAAATAACAATGATAATAATGGTAATTTTTTAGTTAAATAATGTAATGCACTCCCATTGATATTATGACGATTTTATCAAACCATTGTAAAGATTGAAAGACCTTCAATTTGGTGAGTGCATCTACTTTTCTTGAAGATTTGTTTGTTCTGTACTATTTTTATGTATACTTGGTTGGTAGAATGGCATCATCTTTTTGTGCGTTAATTCCTTGTGCAACATGACCCAAGTGTTTTTATGTATGTATGTATATATATATATATATATATATATATATATATATATATATATATATATATATGTGTGTGTGTGTGTGTGTGTGTGTGTTTGTATATATATAATATATCTATATAAAAATGGATGTATGTATGTACTGTATGTGTACATTCCAGGATAACTTTGAAACGCATTGAGGAATTTCAACCAAATTTTGTATACTTATGATTACTATGTAGAAAAGAATACTGTGGGGTAAGACATCACTAGCACCAAAGGGCACCAAAGGGGGTGAGGGTGGGAAGGGCTTCCCTGAAACGGGCTGGTTCTGCCTGTAGACTTAGTAACTAAATAAACGCTACTGGTTTATCATACCTCATTTCAGTATAGCAACTAAAAAAACTCTACTGGTTTATCATACCTCACTACGGTATACATATTACAAACTATCTGGAAAAGAATATTGTGGGGATAAGACATCACTGGCACCATAGGAGGTGGAGGTGGGAAAGGGGTGACATGTAAAAATAACTGAAAACTACATATATTAGTGTCTAATCCATAGTTTTCAAGGTCGCTGAGATGAATAGTGACACTCCCGGTGCCCTTTTTAGTCCAAGTTCAGCCCTGATAGGAGGGGCGTGTGAGAAGGGGTGAAAAATAAAATGTCAAAAATCACAGATATTAGTGTGTAATCCATAGTTTTTGAGGTCGCTGAGACGAACAGTGACACTCCCAGTGCCCTTTAAGTCCAAGTTCAGCCCCAACAGGAATGCAAGGTGAGAAGGGGTGAAAAATAAAATGTCAAAAATGACAGATATTAGTGTCTAATCTGTAGTTTTCGAGGTAGCTGAGATGAACGATGACACTCCCGATGCCCTTTAAGTCCCAAGTTCAGCCCCGATAGGAATGGGGGGTGAGAAGGGGTGAAACATAGAATGTCAGAAATGTTGGGCATTGTAATTGAAGCAACTATCTTAAAAGGAAAGGGAGAGGGTGAGCCAGAAAGAGTGAGAGGGAGAGGAAGTGAGAGAGAGAGTAGAGGGGCTATTAGGGTGTAGAAAAAGAGAGAGAGAGAGAGAGAGAGAGAGAGAGAGAGAGGGGAAGTGGGTAGAGGGCGTGTAAGGGAGGAGAAATAGGGAAAGAGTGAGGGAGAGTTGGAGAGAGAGAGGGAGAGGGAGTGAGAAGGAGAGATTAGAGGGGGTGTTAGTGAGGAGAAAGAGGAAAACAGAGAGAGAGAGAGAGAGTTTATCGGTTTCATTCAGAGTTTTCCCTGGGGCAGCGCCGGGTTGGTCTGCTATTATATATATATATCTATATATATTGTATATTTGTGTTAGTGTATGTGCAATATTTTATTGTATTCTTTCAGTTTTCCGCATTAAAACAAGATGTTGTAGGAATGTTTGTTTAGCAATTCACTGACTTATTAGCCAATACAAGATAGCGTGATCATCGTCAGTAGCGATATGTTGCTTTTCCTAGACGAGAATCTTAATAGTCAAGAATTCAAGACTATTTTTCAAGCCGCCATGTATTTACGAAACTTGGCAGAATTTTCAGAATTTTGAACAAGGCTAGAGGACTTTTATTTGAGTGGAATGGTTCTCTCTCTCTCTCTCTCTCTCTCTCTCTCTCTCTCTCTCTCTCTCTCTCTCTCTCTCTCTCTTGCATATACACACTCGAATAAATGAATCATGATGTAGTCTTCAAAGTCTTTATGTGCAGATTTTAATAATGATAGGGAATAGTTTTTGCTTGAGAGAGAGAGAGAGAGAGAGAGAACGGACCCACAAATTGCTGGTAACCATAAGGCACTGTGCGCAGCAGTCCTTGTACTTCGATTAGTAACTGTTTTAGGTAGGTTCTGAGACTCTGGCACTTTGGGGTGTGGAGAATTCGGTGTACATTGTTCACGTGCCCCAAAATGCCAAGAATGCCCTAGTGTGGGGCCTAACTGTACACGCGCTCTCTCGCGAAACCTTTTACTCCTAAGTATTTCTGTTTTCCTTTTCTGTGTGTAACTGTATTATAATTTACTAAATTTCTATTTTTCATTTCAAGATTATATATGTATATATATATATATATATATATATATATATATATATATATATATATATATATATATATATATATATATATATATATATTGCTTATTTGTATATATTTATATATACATACATTAACATATACGGTAAATACATCTTGAGTTTTACTTGTATGTTGCACAAACATAAATCTTAAAGTAGAAAATTCATGTTAATATTGACATCTGAAGAATGGGAATACTGTTTTAACCGTAATATACAAGGAGGTCTTATAGCTTTTAGCTCTGTATATACTGTTAGATATGTAGATTAGGATTTACCCAAGGTAACCGGGAACAAAGCTAGACCTTTGGAGTGCCCCCTCCTCCCACTAGGGCCACAGAAAGACCCCCAAAAAAAAAAAAAAAAAAAAAAAATGTGTCGGGTAGTAAAATACTGAAATGCATATTGGCACAGACGAATATGCAACGATCTTGAAAGTTTTATTTTGTTAGACGATCTGTGCTTTATATTTCCACGGCATGGGGTACTGGCACACTTCAATACAGTATATTGGACTAAAATTACATTACAAGTCATTGAAGAAACCTTACAGCTTCCAGTATTTAATTAGAATAATCAGAAATACTAGTCGGGAGACTCAAAATTTTATTTATTATTATTACTCATAAATAAAATGTAATTCTCAATCATGTAAACAAACAGTTTTAAGAAAACTTTTCTCCTAGCTCTTCTTCTGTCTGCAGATTTCTTGATCATCTCATCACGACCAAGAGACCTTGCAGTTGCATGCTCAACTGAATTGACGTCAAGTGCAGTCTGTCATTTGCCATTTTTGATCAAAGAATATTTTTTTTAGGATTCGAATTTTACTAAAACTTCTTTCAGCTCTTGCAGCTGTCATAGGAGAAGTCAACATGTACATGAAAATATTTCCAACGTTAGTATATAACTCACGAAGACTGCTTCTGCGTATATATTGAACAAAATCTTGCAGAGAGAATATCTTTGTGACTATTCGAAACCATTACTAAAGAATTCAACTCCATTTCTAATTCTCAAGCGTTACTACATCCACCTTCGTTTGTTTATGCTTTTTACATTGAAAATGGGTCTGCTATTGCTGAATCATTCTTCAACCCTTGTTATATAGTGATTCAAACTGTGCAGTTCCAGAATTGGTTGGCTCGTGAATTAACGGATGATAGTTATCGTGTAATTCACGATAAAAGAGAAAGTTTGTTTACGTAAGTTTCTACCTGTGATATAACGTTTCATCGAGGTATTCATTTTCAGTTATTGTTGCCTCTCTTTTTTTTTTATCTTTTCCGAGGAAACGCCGTATATAGTTACTGTATATCTAAGACCTCGGCTATTTCAGATGCATAGGAGATGACTACACTGTCACCGGTACTACGTTATTCCCCCAAAAAAAAAAAAAAAAAAAAAATATATATATATATATATATATATATATATATATTTGGAGAATTGAGTTTAGTTATATATGTGTCTAGAACGTCTTATCTATGTTGATATGAATGAGTTTTACCAAGTTAAAAAAAAAACAATATCAGTCCATACGCTTACTGATCACACAAATGGCCATTTTCACAGATTGTCCAGAATTGCATCAGTTTCTGTAAAAAAGTATATCTTAGTTTAACCAGACCACTGAGCTGATCAACAGCTCTCCTAGGGCTGGCCCGAAGGATTAGATTTATTTTACGTGGCTAAGAACCAACTGGTTACCTAGCAACGGGACCTACAGCTTATTGTGGAATCCGAACCACATTATGACGAGAAATTAATTTCTATCACCAGAAATAAATTCTTCTAATTCTTCATTGGCCGGTCGGAGAGTCGAACGCTGGCCCAACAGCGTGCTAGCTGAGAGCTCTACCCACCCGCCAATGAAGAACTACCAGTTTCTGTGGCTATCAACCCATGCTTTATCTTTAGCGCATGTTTCCCCAGATAAGCTTTGGAAGGGCAAAATCGTACCTGAAGGGTAGCTCAGCTTTTCTTAAGGAATTGTTATTGGAACTGCTCTCTAGCTTTACATTCGTACCTCAGAATGTTAAATTTAGGGTACAGAGAAACTTAACGTCATACACTCGAAAGAATGAAAATGGGCGGTTGCCTAGCTCAGTCAAGATTTTGCTCTACAGAGTTCTATTTTTAAAGTTGCCGGTTATTCTTTCCATTTACTTTGGAGGTTAGACATATCTGGATCACAAAAATTATGTTATTAGTGTACACTGAGATATAAACTTACAGCATTTGGCACATCAAGTTATTATTTGGCTGATATTAAAGAATAGGAATATTTTTTTTACTGACACTACAAGTCAAAACCTTGCTCAGTATTGTACGTGGCCCTATTTGTCTCCCCTCCAATCCCCCCACCCAGCCAATCATACAGGTGGGGTAGCTACACCCCAAGGAGGTAAACCCTCATCATTAATCTTGGTGTTGAGCGTTTTATTTCATAGGTCAGTAGTGCGACTAAAATTACTGAACGCGTGCATTAACGCTGTATATTATTATTATTATTATTATATATATATATATATATATATATATATATATATATATATATATATATATATATATATATATGTGTGTGTGTGTGTGTGTGTGTGTGTGTGTGTGTGTGTGTGTGTGTGTGTGATGTAGATATAAAGAGCTAATACGATTTGCACATAACTTTTTATTTTACGTAAACACATTTGAAGCATGTAATTTTGAATGCATATAATTTAAATAGTAATGATTTTCCTTCAGGGCATTGCATTTGATACTGCAAACTTTTAACGGGACTTTGACATATTTTTTTTTTCTTATAACCAACAACATACTCTTAGTGTTCTACAGTAATCTTCAGCATACAAGTATTTTCCTATTTGGAAGCGGAAGAACGACTGGACTCTGGCAAGCGGGTGACACGGAACAAATATTATATGATGCATGTTTCATGTCTTCTTTTTTATTTTATTTTACTGATTTAACAGCTAATGTACACAAACTAACGTTGTTTTCTTATAACGTGGGTAACAACAAACAATTGTTTGCTCAGTGTAGTTTCATACATTTACATATTTTATGAATAATTGCCAAATTCATTAACGGCAAATATTTTCATCCTTTACCTGGGGACCTATTTTAGGTGGATTTTCGAAAAATCACGTACCTTTGTAAAGAGATAATGATGTATTCTTAGGATATCGGGCCCGCAAAACCTCGTGTTGACATTAAGAAAAGGATATTTTGCAACACGCTTTTCATGCAGCTACGCATTTCTGATTAACAGTTAAATATATCATGTTTTCATCCTTTATATGAAACCTTCATAATGTGAATTCTGGGAAGACTGCTGCTTTCCGGCAGAAACCGTCACCACACCTTATGTTTTCTCTCCCCTTGTTTACAGTAAACAATAGTGGAACCGTCAGTTGCGTGGGAAATCGGGGAAGGACTTCGCCTGCATTAAATCCGGCGACTGGCACCAGTTCCTGTGTGAATGACTTGTGCTTTTGTTGTTGTTTTTTTAATTGAGCTGCAGTTTGCACATTACTAGGTTTCTTTTAGAATTTATATATATATATATATATATATATATATATATATATATATATATATATATATATATATATATATATATATACAATATATATATACATATACGTACATACATACACACACACACGTACTTACATGCCTACATTACATATATAATTATATATATATATATATGTGTGTGTGCGTGTATGTATGTATGTATGTATGTATTGTGTGTGTGTGTGTGTATGCAAACATAAAATGGATGGATGGGTGATTGCATGCAGCAACATGTCATTTATAAAATTACTTTCTGAGAGAGAGAGAGAAGAGAGAGAGAGAGAGAGAGAGAGAGAGAGAGAGAGAAATCAAGGGTGAAATTATTTGGTTTGTTTAAAGATTGTAACCTTGCAACCAAAATAACAATAACATTAATATTTGCGTATTATTTATAAGGCTCTTTGTAATTAATCCCATGTAAGCAATTAAATTGTTAAATTTACTACATTGTTCCAGATAGCCTTCATAGTTGAAGGATGCCTGTAAATCATGTTGTTATTTATGTTTTGCTAACAATCGAGTGTTGGCAGCAGTTTCCAAGGTATAGACCTTCAACAAGCCATATTATGATTATAAGAAACTGATGATAAAAACCGTATATTTCCGGAATCTCTCTCTCTCTCTCTCTCTCTCTCTCTCTCTCTCTCTCTCTCTCTCAGGACGAGGAAGGAACAGCAGGGGCATTAATCTTTTTAAAATCCGGAATCCCTCGGTTGCCGTATCTAGTAAACTTGCACTTAGTTCTTAGCCGATTGTTGTGGGTCGCGGCTGGGGTTGAGAGACGGGAAACAAGGGATGAAATGAAGGGCGCCAATCAGAATGTAAGACCTATATCGTTATATCATAATAAAAACGAAAAGGCCTCGACGAGGTAAACCTCTCTCTCTCTCTCTCTCTCTCTCTCTCTCTCTCTCTCTCTCTCTCTCTCTCTCTCTCTCTCTCTCATTTTCACTACAGTGTATTTATATTTTCACTCCGAGACTTGTTGAGCTACGAGACATATACTTTTATATATATACATATATGTATATATATAATGTGTATATATATATGTATATATAGCCTGTATATACTGTATATGTATAAGTACTGTT
>NC_089788.1:14225501-14230501 GCF_040412425.1 Macrobrachium rosenbergii | reverse complement strand
AGTATGTAGAGTTCAGATTATATATATATATATATATATATATATATATATATATATATATATATATATATATATATATATACATATACATATACATACATATATATATAATTACTGTACAATTCTTGCAAATATTTACTAAAATAGATTTGTAGAACTATCGATTTCGTTCAGCCAGTTAAAGAGAGAGATTTAAATGGATATGCGTAAATTATTTCGACTTCTATTTCAATATTTTTCTCGGTGGTTTGTAAAGGCAATACACAATATTTACTTTTATTATATTGAAGTATTTATTTACGGTCACTTATTTCAGGAGTATTTCACTGAGCATTTAAGGGATATTTCTCTTCCTAAGATCTCCCTCCACACGTAAAATTTCTCTTTCTCTCGATCTCTCTCTTTTCAGTAACTTATTAGTAATGTTCGAATTCACTTAAGGGGGGGCCTCGACGAGGTCATTCCCGGTAGGTGGGATGGGAGCCAATGTACAGGTAACTCTACAGGGAGAGACCTTGTTAAACGTACCCCGTGCTTAATGCTGAGCATCTGGTCACTGACTGGCCATGTATAAATATCCCCTTTGTGTCTGTCTGTCATATTGTACCGAGAAGAGTCCGCGGTTATGTTGCAGTCTTTCTTGCTATTTATTTTTTCTCCTGGCTTCTTCCAATTTTGAGTAAACACCGTTGACCTGTATACATACGTAGGAGAGACTGTATTTATATATGAAGACGTAGTTAATAAAAAATTTACGCAAGTGCATCTTTATTAGACAGACACACACGTGTATATATGTATATATATATATATATATATATATATATATATATATATATATATATATATATATATATATATATATATATATATATATATATATATACACACACACACGTATGTATGTAGATGTGCCAGTGTACGTCAATGGTTTTCAGCTACATATATATTTAGACATGCGCAGAAACACAGAGAGGGGTGGGGGTTGGTAAATGGTTAAGAATTGTAAGTGAAGATGTGTTCTGTTTGATATAACAATATTAGACTCTTCACAAACAGTTATCTCAAGTGAGGAGTGAAATCGTTCTCCACTACGTTATGACTGTCATGCATCTAATGCTCATAACATTAGAAAGTCCCAATATTAGTGTATTTAATTTTATAATTAGGTAAATCACGACTGATGCATATATATTAAATGAAACATGATTAAGTGAAAGTGGAAACGCTTTTATTTTTTTAAGTCGTATAAAAAATTTTGTTTTAATTCCAGTGATAATTTTTTACATGGGTGGAAACTAACTAGTTTTTCGGGCCGGCTCCCAGTGCAAAAAAAAAAAAAAAAGAAATGATCAGCCCAGATTCATACGGTGGATTTTAGGAAGAAAGGGAGCATATGGCGAGTTACATTTTCAAAAATAATTCGAAAACGGCGAGAGATACAGACACGAAACCGTAAATAATAGATTGGCCAAATATGGTTTTTAGTGTGTCAGTTTTCATGAAAATATATGAAAATTCAGCTTTGGAATTATGGATTCGAAGTGACTGCAGTACATCATGCCAAAGTCCTCGTAAAATGTGCAGAGAAGATGCACGTAGAGAGAGACACAAACTTTCTGCAGTATTTATTTGTAAGGTAAACACTAAACTGAGTAATAAATTCATTTTACAGTATATAATTATACATGTATGTATACATACCTGCGATTAATATATATATATATATATATATATATATATATATATATATATATATATATATATACTGTATATATATATATATATTTCATTTTATATATATAATGAGCAACACATTACTACATCATTTAAAAGAAAAATTTTGGGAAACTATGTAAGAAGTTGTGGTGCATATCAAACATACTTGATGCGCAATGGATTTTGTGCATTTTAATTAACGTTCATGTAATCTTCATTGTTGAAAACAGTGATTGTGGGGAAAATTGACACGAACCCTGGAACCGTTGGGTGGGGAAAGTCTGTTTTTATTGGACTTCGACAGCGGATAAAACCATAGAATGAGGAAAAAGGAAAGTTGGTTTACAGCTTCGATGGGTGGATAGAGTGAGATATGGGGTAAGCTGTGCTGTCATTGGAACATAGTAGATCTGTCTATCTCTGTCAATTTGTCTGTCTAGCATCAGCTTTAAAATGCATTGAGTAGGCTCTTGTATCGACAGTTCTGTTATTAATTACTAAGTCCTATATGGTTAATTGCCGAAAAGAAAGTATTTACCAAAAACATTAGTGGTGTGTGACACCATTAGAAATAAACATTTAAAAGTATACTTGTTCCCTCTCACCTAATGTTCCATACAAGTACAAATACCTTTAGTATTCTTAATATTTTAATTACTTAGGTACCGTGACATTTTGTGTGTTGTAATGTTTAGGAGGCATTATTAATAGGTTCTGAATTTTAAGACTATTCTTTGTCATTGACCGAATTGTTTGAAATATTTGATGTTTTACGGGTTCACTATTTTCTCGTAGTCCAATAATGATCACCCATGCTGGGGTAACTACAGAGGCATTTATAATTATTAGTATTGTATATTATTATATAGTAGTACTTTCACTCTTGCCACTGTGGTTGTTATGGAATTTATTGTTGGTGCTCGCGTAACATGGCAATGCTCATGACTGAGAAGTTCTAATTACCGTTTGTCTTTTACCGTAGCATTCAGTATTTCAAGGCTCATCGATTGAACCCCGTAGGGGGTTAGTGCCGTCAGTGCACCTCACATGACGCACCCCAAGCTGCAACCTCTTGCATTCATTTACCGTACCTCCGTTCGTATTCTCTTTCTTCCATCTGACTTTCCACCCTCTGTATCAATTGCTTCATAGTGCAAATACGAGGTTTTCCTCCTGTTAAACCTTTAAAACCTCCTTACTATCTGTTTCCCTTTCAGCGCTGAATGACCTCGTTGGTCCCAGTGCTTGATACGTTCGACATTGAATGAACAACCTTTAGTCATTCCTCACCTTTGCAAAAAGTCAAGGGGAACCGGAAATGGTGTCGAGAACTTAAAAAACAAAATTTATTTATATATAGTTTCTAGAAAGTTTTATGCTTCTATCGCATGTAATATAAATGAGCTGTTAAGATGAGATTTCTTGCCTAGCTTTTCCGCACAGAGGTGGTCTTCCTTTGATTTTGCCCATATCCGGTTTCTGGTGAATTTCAAGTGTGAAAGCTTTCAAGGCCTCAGCGGGTTCCGGTTTTTGACCTATTGTTTAGTTGTTTGTTTTGATTTTGTCTTTGTTCATTTATATATTCTTTATTTGTATTTCGTTCATGGTAGTATACTTTTCTAACTACTTCAAGTTTTTTGTCTTAATGAATGTAATTGTAATTGTTTTATTTTGTTTTCTGTCTGTAAAATCATAGTAAAGTTTTTTTTGTTTTGATAGGAGATAGAATTGGAATTCACTATTAAGAGGGAATCGAAAATCAGAAGCCTAGTGTAAGTGTAAAAGGGTTTATCATTTTGTAGTAGTGTGTCTTGAAATAATTTGTTTTCCAAAATTTTTGGAAATCGCTTGAAATTTAATTTCTTTGTCATGTATCTACATTTTGCTCTAGTTACTCTAACATTTAAGTCTTGGAAATAAATCATTATTATGTGGTAATCGAGGCCACTTCGTTTCCACTTAGTTTCTTGATGAGGAGAATAACTCCTCTTCCCAGGATTTCCGGAGATGATTCTATGTAATTCAAGTGTTATTTTAATTTTTGTGGAGGAGAGTGAAGCTGTTGATAATATAAAATTCTTATTCACTGTTTTATCTATATTAAATAACACTCTACGGCTTCAGTGTGTGAATTAACAAAGCATATCAGGGGTAACTGGCATATTTACCTTTTAGCCGAAGTTATTTGACTTCGTCGTTGATGACCGACGTTGCTGTGACGCCAGTTTTCATAAATCAGCGAATCAGTTAGTCTTAGTTACATTTATACTCCTCGGTTTGTGGTCAAGTGTTCTGAATTTGTTTTTGTTTTTTTTCTCCTTTGAAGGTATTTTAATATTCGTCTTTTTTGGTGAAACATCGTTAATATCCAACTTACGCGACATTTTCTTTCTGCATCTTCTTAAAGAATTATTGATCGCTACTTGCTGTAAGCTTTTGATGTCATTACTAGCAGTTACTTGTTTTACAAAGGTACCGCGGGTAAGTCCGCTGTGATTTCTCTTTTAGCTTTCTAAGGTTTTGTGTATTTGATGCTCTGTTAGAGGAGAAAGGTAAGTCTCTCTCTCTCTCTGTTGATATCTTGGCTCGTCCCTGGGAGTGGGATTTTGGTATTCTCTTTCTGTAAGGACTGTGTGATATCGGGTTATTCAATTAAAATTTAAGTCATGATCAGTTCCTTTTAACGGCATATATTTATGACCAGTCGTACCGAACAGCTATGAGACGTTTTAATATGCATGCGCCTACTATAAAATATAGCACTTGCTCGTTAGTATGGATGCTGTGGAAGCATATATTATTGTAAGCCATGTGGGGAGAATGTTCATGCCATGAGATAAGTAATCGTCCTGATACATGTAGGTACTGTGTAGATATGTTTGTGATTGTTTTGTTCATTCGGATCTTTCCTAGATAGTGACCCCCAAGGGTTTTAACCCGATATGTATCCATCTTTGCGGCGTGTTTGGTACAAGCCCGTTGGGAGTTACCGTAAAAACATAAATAAAAGACTAAATATCATAAAGATAATGACCCCCAAGAAATATTAGTCCAAGATAACGACCCCCGAAAACCCTTGGGGGTCACTATCTAGGAAAGATCCTGCTCGTTCTTTTAGGGTTTTTTTGTTACACTGAAGACAACTGAAAACACTGGCTAAATGTTACTTGTGAAAATATAATGTCAAATTTAAGTTATTATTGCTTAAATTACGTTTGAATGTTTCTTGTGCATTTTGGAATCTGGACTGGACTTCATCGGAAGATCTACGTTGGTTGAGC
>NC_089788.1:14208001-14220501 GCF_040412425.1 Macrobrachium rosenbergii | reverse complement strand
TACTGTAATACCTTCTTTTCACTTTCATATGTGAAGGAGATGGGCCGTGTCTTTTGTTATTGAGAATTTTATGCTTTGGACGGACGGAATCTAAAATATACTCTCCTGACTTTAGTGACGATTACTTTCATTATGAGTTTTCTCATCATGAACTGAAAATGAAAGTGCGAGCAGTGTGCTTGTCCACTTCATATGAATATTGATGGAGATTTAGAAAGTTCTAATGCAGAGGGAAAAGCGGTGATCATTATGGGAAGAGCTGATGCTTGGTAATAGGTGGAATGCACATTTTTAATTTTTTTTAATATATTTGTAAGTATACTTGTTTGTATCTTTTTATCACTGACGCGAAGGGTCTTGGGTTTGGTTTGGTTTGGTGACTTGTTTGTCCGTTCGTTAGATGAATACAGGTTAAATAATATGGGATTTTTTTTTTTTTTTTTTTCATGAAAATGTAGTTCCAGTTTTGGTATTGGACACATGTTGTCAATGCAGTTAGCCATTTATAGCAAAAGGAACTCAATTTTTGTTTGTCTCTCTCTCTCTCTCTCTCTCTCTCTCTCTCTCTCTCTCTCTCTCTCTCTCTCTCTCTCTCTCTCTCGTGTTTGTGCCGGTACTAAAAATATCTTTTGTCTTTCCTAAAAGAAAGAGAAATTCTTTGCGTTGTGACTCTGCAGGATTTCACGCTGCCACAAGTCATCGGAGCAAGAGCTCAGCAATTTCGTGCGTTGTGTAATGTGGAAATTGCCTAGGTAATGCCTTCCTATTTGTGGCCGTGATTCAACCCCGTTCTTCGTGTTTATTTGTGGCTCAGAGACGATTTGTAGAAAGCTGAAATTTTCATGTGCTTTTTTTTTCGAGTTATTTGGGGAAAGTTATTGAGCTTGTTTGCATCCGCGTTATGGTCGGAGGTGGATTAACCAGAGAAAAATGATCAGATGGGGGAAGTTGAATCGCTTGCGGGGAATAAGGGAAAGTTGGTGAAGCAAAAGAGGAAGAGTGTTTTCGCATGCGATACGAAATTTGCTAAAGCACTGCAGCTGATAATGGTAACCAAATACAAGAAAAAAATAAACCAACCTGAAATGATGACGAGAACAGGAATTGAAAAATGAATGAGAGGGAAAATTTTCCCGTGTGGGATGGGAATTAACTGATGAAAGGATGTTATTTTGAGGGGCGAAAGTAATTGACCAGGCATATCTAACATGAAAAATGCTAAACTTACAGATGAGAGGACGTGATCTTCAGGCATGAGGTCGGATTTAGCCAAGTATAGCAGAAAAAAATTATTTCTAACTTTTTTTAAACGTTAGAACAAAATTATCTAGTATTGAAAGTGTTATTAAACACTAAAAGTTTGTCAAGATACAGGAGAGGAACTGTCCTCTCCATGAGAGGAAACTTGACGCTTGAAAAGAGAAAGATAATGCACAGGAAGGGTTGTCAGACTTAGAATAAAATTTATCCATTCAGATAGTAGGAACTCACTAAACACGATGAAAATATTTGTACTAGAGAGGAAAAAAACCAACCTGAGAGGAGGAAGCATTCTCTCAGATGTGCAGTGAAATGAGGAAATTGTTTTTATTGTTACGGAGAGGAAAGAGAACCAAATTTATGGAAGGAAAATTAAGCCGGGCAAAATGCTATCGCAACCGAGCGGGGAGAAGGAATGGTAAAACGACAAAGAATTACTGATAGTTTAATCAGATTTTCTCTGGCAACCTTTGAAATTCCATTCAGTACATTGATTTTATTTGTTGCTTTATCATTGCCTACTTAACAAGGCTTTAGCCCATTATTGTAATTTTCATTATAATTACTTTCAAGTACAAAGTCCATTGGGTAAACTTTTCTCTAGGTCAGGCTCGAAGATAACAAAGAAAAGGGGGAGGGGTGGAAGGGAGTAGGGGTTCTCACTCATCGTTTTCTGCTGCTTCTCTCATTTGAAATGTATAAGGTTAGCAACGCTTCCATTGAAGAAGTTTTATTGGCAAAAATAAAAGTTTTTATTGTTGTCAACAGTGATGTTAGCGTTTTCCCCCTTGATGGAAACAGTATTCCCGCTGTGGCTGAATGTACGTTTGAATATTTTTCTGTATAACTGTTTTATTCACGTTACCCACAAATTGTGAAAGTGGGTGCATTACAAAGTTTACTTAATTAGCTTGCCCTTTAGATCATGAACTTGTGTATTTGATATTAGTGTTGAGTGGTTTTGTTTACTTGCTTACTTTTTTTATTTGTTCCATTGTTTCTTAGCAAGGTTCGTGGACACAGTTATGATATACAGGCAATTTTTCGGAAGGTCGAATAGGCACCATCCAAAACAGGCGCTTCAGCCATTCCTCGCCATCCTTTTGCTACTACACATGCTTCTTTTTTGTTCGCTACAAATCCTTTTGGTTCTTTAAGATATTTCATTCATGTCATTTAGTGAGTCTAATTAAAACAGATATTCACTGTGACTCGAAACCAGTGAAGTAAAAACCATCAGCAGCAGTTTAAACTTGTATTTTATGAAAAGCTTATTCAGGATTTGTACATTTTTACTCAATTTCTCGTTTGTTTTTCACCCTCTCCCACACACACACACACACACACACACACACACACACACACACACACACACACACACACACACGCGCGCGCGCTGTTCTTAAATTGTATTATGCCAAGGGTCAGAATTGTCATGAGGTTGGAGAACCAGTGGAAGTATTTTCCTTGCAAAGATAAGCTTGCTTTTCTCTTGGAGAAATCGTGAAAGCTGTTGTGGAATCTGGGTGTATATGAAGAAAGCTAGTGGTTATACCCATAGGTATAGAGAGAGAGATAGGACAGTCACGTGACTGTTGCATGCAAGTAAGGCGCCATTGTTGTGTGTTGATTCTCAAAGATATGGCAGCGGCAGCGATGGCAGCAACTGCACAGACCAGCAGCAGGATTGTTGGGACATCAACTGTAGTACATACAGAAACAGGATCACAAAAGAACAGGGGATGACATTTCACAAGCAATTGACTTATTTTCATTCATGAAAATCTACACGCCTGCTTTTTGAGCAAATAAAATAATGAATGTTGTAATAAGCTTTTTATTAAAGCCTATTTGACATTAAATTCATAACCTAATAAATTAGCATGTAGGGTTACTGTCAGTCGATATAACCATGGTTAAGTTTAATCATTTTCCTTACTACTAGTACTACAGTGTACATAGTATCATGAGCTCTAGCCCTAGGGCTGCTGCAGTTTTAAGTGTTAATGAATTGTTATAATGTTATTTACCATGTTATCAATAAGTTCTCAAACCTCCTGGTATGCACAGGACTCAGCTGAATTTGGTCTGCCAGAACACTTAAAGGTAGTATTCTTCAGTGTTACCATGATCGTTTGTACCCTAAAGGATACTTCAAATTCAAACTACATTATAGCTTTAAAAGTAAACTTTACCAATTAGCGAGCTACAAGTAAACTTTACCATCCAACTTGTCTATCAGGTTTAATAATCAAATAACCAAGGGTATCCTACCATAGCCTAAAATTAGCTCAGCAAAGGTAGCTTAACTTGGCATAACCTTCAGGAATGCTGATTTTTCTATCTGTCCCTCTCCACAGTATATGAAGTACAGCTCGAGTCTTGGCTAGCTATGAAGGTCTAAGATATTCTTACAGGTTAGCCTAACTTAGACTGTGCAGTGCAAATAAGTATGTTGAATTACAGGTCAATATGATCGTGACATGTTCCATAGCTTTAATATGTACCTCCTGGCAATAATTGCCCTTGAAACTGTACAAATAGGTTCTATGCCATGGTTCAAATGCTTTGATCTGGTTCTGCACAGTACGTACAGTGTACTCTCCCCTAAATCACAGCTGTATGAATTAATGTAGATTGTAATTAGGCTACATGTATACTGTAATTAAAGAGATAGTTTCTCTTGTAAGATCTGTGAGTAGCTTCGTAGGTTCCAATATATCTTTAAAATGTCTGCAGGTCAGTGTAGGAAGCCTGTTAATAATGTGTGACGTGAGACTCAGGACTGATTTTTGTCAATTTTGTGTTTAAGATTTCCTGACAAGAGCAAAGATCAAGACTGCTACCTTACTTGGGTAGGAAACTGCAGAGGGGACAAAGAGCCAAACGATGGATCACACATATGCAGCAAGCATTTTCTGCCAAAGTACACTTTCAGACCTCCTGGTACGCATGAGCTTAAGTTTCTGCAACAGACTTTGAAGTCCAGAATATGTTAAGAGGTAACAATGTGGCAACAAAGTAGATTTAGTCTAATAAGTAACCAGAAGGGGCAAGCCAGCATATACATCAGCACTGGCAACGGCAAGATTTATGCAGCCTTGCAAACCACAATAATAATTGTATCCCAATTTTTAGTATCAGGTAGAGTAAATTTTAAAAGCCTATGAAATGATTGTACAGTCTATTGAATATTGGCTTTTAGGTATCAGGCTATTAAGCCTAGGCTATTAATAATATGATTATGCCTATGGATGAAGCTTATATGGGATGACTGCGTTGGAGATGACAATTATTTTAGCATACTGTTGTCAAATTTTATTGCCTGTCAGTTTAACCCATGAATAAAGAACGACAGTAATTAGTTCTGCCTGTAGAGTAGAGTTCTCAATCTTTTGTTTAGTGATGGCACCCTAACTAATGTAATCATTACCGTGGCATCCATTCTTCACCATCCCACCATATCGCATGTATTAACTTCTTATTTAATGAATAAAATTATCCATACTCAAACCAAAATCAGCATACCCTAATATATATATATATATATATATATATATATATATATATATATATATATATATATATATATATATATATATTTACTGTATATGTATATATAAATATATATATGTGTGTGTGTGTGTATATATATACTGTATGTGTGTTAATATATTAGAGTAGACACACGGATAATTATATGAAGACTAAAGCAAACTTTTTTTTTCACACATGTTCAATGAGGTGATCTAGCCAAGACAAAATTCATGATAATCTTGCGGCACCCCTAGGCACTGTTTGAGAATCACTGCTCTAGAGAGTAAAACCGTAAATTTATGGTGGAAAGAAAGAATGTTGGCAAATTGGGCAACTTTATTGCTCAGTTGTATAAAAACTACATCAGACAGAATTAATATTTTTATTTCTGCCTATAGTACACAGTGTCCTTGGTAAATGCTGCAAAGATCATTTACCAGTCTTTAAAGACTGCTGAGAAAATTGGTTGTCAATGCAGCATGATCATAATGTTGTAACTTCGCCATATCCGTAAAACTTTATGGCTTAACTGTAGAAAAAACATATCAGCAAAAATAAATATTTTTATTTCTGCATACAGTACATATTATATTTAGTAAATGGTGCATAAATCATTTAACAGTCTTGAAGGACAGCCGAGAAAACACGTTTTAAAGAGTACGGGGTTTCCCATTAGATTGCGTGAGCTGCGTCGTTGCTTACATAAGAATCAACACATAGCGATGGCGCCAGGCAGTGCACGTCGCAGACTGCTTGGCTATCATGCGCTGTCCAATCTCTCTCTCTCTCTATATCTATGGTTATACCGGTAGTGTTCTTGACACTTCATCTTGCATTATATTTATACATATACATGCACACATTATATATATACTATATAAATAATGTGTGCATGTATGTATATATATATATATATATATATATATATATATATCTATATCTATATCTATATCTATATATATATATATATATATATATATATATATATATATCTATATCTATATCTATATCTATATCTATATATATATATATATATATATATATATATATACACACGCGGTATACATAATTTATATTATGTGGGTGTGTAACAATTGCCTTTTGGAAGCAGACGAAATATGCTCATGATACTTGTATTTCACCTTGGGTTCTAGGAGACAAAGATTAGTATGCTCGGCTTCATATTACGTAGATTATGATTGCTGTTGGTGTCGTTTGTGAAATACATGGTTGTATGTGATTTTGGCCCATTTTTCATCCCATGAAGTTGTAAAAGTTGTGTACAATAAAGAATTACCTGTGCGAGTTAATGTAATTTTTGTATGTGATTCTTTGAATTAGGTTGTATTTATTTATTTTTTTTAGTAGTTTCCTCTAATTAATTTTTATGAAAATGCTGCTAATTTGTGATGTTTTAATCTGGGTCTTATTTAATCTGTTCGAATCGTCACCAATATGAAATAAGAAAATTATTTCGAGTTATAAGGCAGTTTGGATGTTCTGCACAGTAAAGTACCTTCTCAGGTATAGAGTTTTATTATTATTATTATTATTATTATTATTATTATTATTATTATTATTATTATTATTATTATTATTATTATTATACTTTACCTTAAAACTAAATTTGCAATTCCAGTTGTACATAGACGTCAGCCTTGGCCACGCGTATGACCCTTTAATTGTGATTCGAAGTGTGTCTTGCTTTTCATATCAAAGTTTAAAACGAGATTTTTTTTCTCTCTCCTTTTGATCGCTGGAGTGGAAGCATCATCTCAAATGTCCACCTTGCGCAGAAAGAGAGAGGTTGAGAAAGACGAAAAGAAAGGGAGATTTGAATGCATATTACAGTAATTAGTTTACTCATAATTGTTCTACATAATAATTGGTCGGTTTAAATTGAGGTGACCTAACAGAATGGTTTAAAATCAAGCCAGTGAAAATCTCAATTGCTGAATAGTACGAGGAAAAATAACTTTCTGTTTTTTCTTCAGCGACCAGGATTGTCATCATTCCGCTGTTTTTTCTCTGCCTTGCCTTCTTTGAAGGATGGTTATTATAATCCTTAGTTGAAGATTTGATTCTCCGATGTGGAAGTTTCATATCTTTTATTTTAGAAACTTTGTATACTCTCTCTCCCTCTCTCACCCTCACAATAACAACAAGAGGTTCTGGGTTCGATCTTTTGAATGCGGTACTTGGTAATTAGTTTACCTGGTGGATCGCAGCCTGGTTGGAGAAGGGCATGCAAACTCATCCTAAACTACTATTTAAGAAAGCAAAGGCCTCTGTCTATGTCTGTGGCTGAGTTTACCCTTAAGTGTGCATCACAGTGGACGTAGTTATTGAGAACATCATTCCAAGTAGTGATGGTAGAACAGAACAGTAAAAGATTTCCCCCCCCATCCATACTATGTCACTAGATATTAGAGCGTCATGCCGTGAAATATTGCTTGCAAACCCAAACACTCTTCATGGGAAATAGCTGCATTCAGCTTCTCAGCAAAACTTATGTTTCTTGAGGTACAAATTATAGTATTTTTGCTTGCGAAAATGCTAAACTTTCCCGGATGATTTAAGATTAGATATGTACATAAATGTAGTGTGTATATGTATGTATGCTTATGTATATATATACATATATATAATTATATTGTATATAATAATTATATATGCTATATATATATGTGTGTGTGTGTGTGTGTGTGTGTGTTTGATTTTAAATCACGATAAAGGTAAAAACTTGGTCATTATACGAACAAAGTTATAGAAACGAAGGAAAAGTTAAACATTTGAGATGCTAAGTACTTTTGCCTTATTGCTGTGACGATGTCTTGGTGATAAGACGAAAGCACTTAGCATCTCAACTGGTTCACTTTTCCTTCGTGGCTGTAAGATTGTTCATTATATATATATATATATATATATATATATATATATATATATATATATATATATATATATATATATATATATATATATGAATGTCTTTTCCTGTAATACTACAGTGTAATATGAAA
Organism: Macrobrachium rosenbergii; assembly: GCF_040412425.1. Classification (NCBI taxonomy): domain Eukaryota; kingdom Metazoa; phylum Arthropoda; class Malacostraca; order Decapoda; family Palaemonidae; genus Macrobrachium; species Macrobrachium rosenbergii. The sequence continues at coordinate 14,212,684 of NC_089788.1, read as the reverse complement.
ATAAGAAGGCCCATAAAACACTATTTAAACGTTGAAACCATATATTTCACACTTGTTTCTGTGCCCTGTGAACAGGGGCACAGAAACAAGTGCCTGAAAATATATGGTTTCAACGTTTAAATAGTGTTTTATGGGCCTTCTTATTTTCATATATATATATATATATATATATATATATATATATATATATATATATATATATACACATATATACAGATGCTATATATAATATTCTATATATATATTATATATATATATATATATATATATATATATATACACATATATACAGATGCTATATATAATATTCTTATCACTATTCCAGTGACTTAAGAGGGGAAAGTGATATCTGAGATAATCATTGAAATATTTTGGTTGGTAAATTGATTCCTTCCTGAATTAGAAAATTAAGTCATTATAATTTTTTCGCTACACCGAAAGGATCGTATGTTTCAGTTAGTCTTATTCATTGTTCTTAGACGAGGTTGTGATGTTCCAATAGAAAGCCTAACTTTGTATGTAAATAGAACTATTCTTTCACCGTTAAGAATACACCTAATGGGTTTATGACTTACAGTCGAGTAATTTATTGGAGCCGAGTTGATTTCATAAGTAATAGGAAAACAATGCCGCAGTGTCGAATAATTTATGGTCGAAAGTTGTGGTGAAAAACTTATGATTGAAATAATTTAAGTGGTAATCCAAAACACTTGCTGGAAAGTGGAAGCTTATAGTTTTTATTACATGTAAATGATTCAAGAATATTAGGCAATTCATAGATTTAATTTACGTAATCAGAACCTGCTTTGGTGATGTTAGGTAGCGATAATTTGAAAATGGCTGCAACTAAGAAGATATATAATTTAGTATATTTTGGCTGCGTTTATGTAGAATCTGTCTTTTCCCGTGGCCGGAACGCGGCTTGCAATCACTGTCTGGCTTCCCATTTCCGCTTCAGTCCATGAAGAAACGCCCCTCGTGCACTCAACCCTTGAGTTTTTTTTTTTTTTTTTTCCTGTGTCACACTTTCATTTAATTTGTATGAGTGGTTTACTGTTTTACTTGATGGTCGTCTCCGTTAGGTGCTTTAGGCGACCTGTTTTTATGAAGACTGTGGATTGTTTATAGGTAGTACTTTCAAGAAATCTCTCTCTCTCTCTCTCTCTCTCTCTCTCTCTCTCTCTCTCTCTCTCTCTCTCTCTCTCAGTGTGTGTATCTCAAATTACCGTTGTGGCACTGCAGCTTAATAACAAATGACCGTTTTTCTTTCAGATACTCAGCGATGTGACGCTGCATTAATATACCAAATTAACTCTCTCTCTCTCTCTCTCTCTCTCTCTCTCTCTCTCTCTCTCTCTCTCTCTCTCTCTCTCTCTCTCTCTCTCTCTCTCTCTCTCAGTGTGTATCTCAAATTACCGTTGTGGCACTGCAGCTTAATAACAAATGACCGTTTTTCTTTCAGATACTCAGCGATGTGACGCTGCATTAATATACCAAATTAACTCTCTCTCTCTCTCTCTCTCTCTCTCTCTCTCTCTCTCTCTCTCTCTCTCTCTCTCTCTCTCTCTCAGAGCTTAGTGTACCTAGTTTAAATAAATAGCTTACTCGGAAGTTCTCTCTCTCTTCTCTCTCTCTCTCTCTCTCTCTCTCTCTCTCTCTCTCTCTCTCTCTCCCCCCGTCAGAGCTTAGTGTACCTAGTGTAAATAAATGGCTTGCTCGGAAGTTTTCTTAGATTTTCCTCTGAACTGCGAGAGTGAAAGTCACCCATAATTTTTTTCCAATTCTTGGGCAATAGTGCATTCAGGTCGATGGGGACGGAAACAGTGGAAACTGCCGCGTCTCCTTTTACTTTTTCCTTTGGTTTTTAGTACTTTCTTTTAAATCGTTTTCCTTATACTTGATTTTTGTAGTCTTTCTCAGATTGTTTTCATTGTAGCAAAGAAAGTTGGAATTCATGACATTCTTTTCTAAAAATGATGATATAATGAACATTATCATCATTATATAATAAAATGTAGTGTGTATTTATATATTTAATTTTTTTTTTAAGCAACAGTAGTGTTCCGTTAAGTCTCGAAAGTCCACTTTTAGACTTGCCGCTGTCTAGCCCTTTCTAGCCCCCCCCCCCCCTTCCAGTGTTTGCCTCTATATAAGAGGTCTTTACCTCGAGAATTACTGCTTCGTCCCTTTCGTATGATGCTGTTAACAATATTGTACACAAGGAATGATAATTAATTAATGACATCTCTGGTTTTGAAGCTACTTTAATTGGTAGTGATATTTTTATTAAAATCGGTTATGTTTAATATTCTGCCAGTAGATGTTATGAAAGAGATACACCAGAACTCATAAAGAATTTTAAAGCTTTCACATAGACTGGATTTTTTTTTAAGAAACGATTGCAGTGACATGAGGTGCCTTAGAAATTTCGTTCTCCCATTATGGTTTTATTATAGTTTCCAATTTCAAAGCGTTTATCGTTGAAATTGCTGCAGTTATTCAAGGTGAAAGCCAGAAAAAGATTCTTGTAGAGGAATATAAGCAGTGATGTAACTCGACACCCAGAATGGAGTCAGGAGAACAATTTTTTGTAGATGTGCGTCAGATAACTTGTATTAAATGTTGTGCGCTGATGTGTTGTGACAAGACACTTTTAGAAAGTAATGTCAGCGAATTTCTGGTTTTGAGCCTAATATTTCTCTTATTGTGTGTGTCTGTGTGTATACTATATATATATGTACATATAAAATTATTTATATACTTATAAATGTGTGTACTGTATGTACAGTATGTATGTATGTGTATGCGTATATTCAATTAGGCGGTTTCTTGTGACAAAGGGTGGCTCCAGAGACAAAACAAGGCAATGGTCACCGCCACCTTCATATTGCAACTGCTGAATTATTGAACAACCTCACATCAAAACTTCCACATCATCTTATCGGCTTCATTTTTAGTTTGCTATAAAAGAAAACTGTTGTGCCAGCTTTGTTTGTCCCGTCAGCACTTTTTCTGTCCTCCCACAGATCTTAAAAACTACTGAGGCTAGAGGGCTGCAAATCGGTGATGATCCACCGTCCAACCATCAAACATACCAAAAAGCAGCCCTTTAGCCTCAGTAGCTTTTATTTTATTAAAGGGTAAAGTTAGCCATAATCGTGCTTCTGGCAGCGATATAGAACAGGCCACCACCGGGCCGTGGTTAGTTTCATGGGCCGCGGCTCATATAGCATTATACCGAGACCACCGAAAGTTAGATCTATATTCGGTGGCCTTTATTATACGCTGTACGGAAAGCTCGATTGCGCCGAAGTGTTTCTTCGGCGCATTTTTACTTTTTTTTATTTGCATTCAGCAGCCACACTTCACTTCCATAAAGAAGAGATAGCTCAGCATTCCCTTTATTTAATAGCTTTAATAGGCTCTACCCAGTCTTTTGCATTCGCCTTGCTACATTCTTTTCCTTACTTATTCTGTAATCCTCTCATCTTACCATTATCTGTGCTGTTCAATCTCAGGTGCCTTTATGAATCACAGTTCTTTCACCATCCATATTTAGCCTTACTCTTGCTCACATTTAGCCGCCTTTATGCTGTGTTTTCCTGGACGGCCTTTTTTTTGTCAGAGATTGCCTCGAGACATTCTTGCGGAAATGAAGTTATTTTTGTTAATTACATGGCCATTCTGTCTCTACGTTTCTTTCGATAATTTTCCCTTTTTCCTTTTCCTCTGGAATATTATCATCAGACATAGTAATGTGTGCATTTATCCATTTGCGCATACTACTGTTTATAGGTAGAGTTTTATTGGAAATATTTGTGCCGGGTAACGTAAAATTAAGCTGAACCGCATACTCGGAGTATGTTAGTATGCAGCCTTTTTGCTTGTTAGTATGCAGCCTTTTTGCTTGATGTGTTTGACTGTAAGAAGAGCAATATCAAACTGATTATGCCTCATTCCTGTGTTCCTGAAGCTAAACGTATTAGATTAGCTTTTCGTTCCCGTGAAATTGAAGAACAGGCGTAGACCCAAATTCATTTAGTTTTGTGAAAGTGTCTGATTACTTAACTCCAAAATTGTCTGTTATTTTACGTTAGCCAGAAGAGGTTCTTTTTCGCAGTATTTGGTAAAATAGTAATGTTACGCCACTAATTAACTGTGAAGGGCTAGCAAAACGTGTGAATGCCTGTGCTGAAAGCAATTGTTCCAGGTGTGCAGTTTTTGGCTTTCTCAAGAGTCGGGGTGCTTGTGATGATGTCCTTTCAATTTCTAGTGTCGTTAGATTCATACGATGGTCGTGACTCTAGTATTTCTTCTATTGTGTTAATTGTGAGACCCATGTTTTCAAACTCAGATGGGAGTTGGTGGACCATTTTTAGTACTGTTAATTGCCACTCTAGTAACTACGGGAATGTCATCTCTTGTACTCCTTAGCGTAGTGGTCGTTGCCCCTTGCTTTATATATTATGTATGTAAGGTATGTTTGACCTTATTTCTTATGCAGATGATGCTACTCTCTTCGATCCTATCTTGAATATAGATCCGTGGTTGCTAAATCTCTAAGTAGGAATTTAGCCAGTACAGGCTAAAATTATGGGAGCTGAAGTTGAACGGAACAAAAAAAATATGATTGTTGTCAAGTCCAGGACACTGGACCCCCCCTTCTTCCCCATCCAGCTCTTT
>NC_089788.1:14115501-14200501 GCF_040412425.1 Macrobrachium rosenbergii | reverse complement strand
TTATTTGAAGACATGCATCTTTGTGTTGTTTTCATGCAGAATGTTGTATTCTTTTAGTTATTCAAAGGTTTGTTCCTTTACATTTAGTCAGTGCCGTTGGAATTAATAACATGGGGTTTCGAGATTGGGAAAGACAAGAAAAATGCTCCTGTGGAGATTTATTATCTCACATTCCTTGCTGTTTGCCTTTTGTAAAGAGACAGGTGCTAGTAAAATACCTCGATTTTAGATAGTTATAGAGAGAGGTGATTCATTATGCAGTAATCAAAAGCGGGAAAGATTCTTTCCCTCAAACTGACTTGCAGGTTTGATGGTCCTTATGTATCCTTGTTCATTTTTCATTATTTTGATTTAAGATGATTCACGTATATTCCCTTGTAACATTTCTGTGTAGCATTATTTCTAAGTTATTACTTTTTATAATAGTAACTTCAAGGTCGTTCTCGTATATCTTTCGGTAGTATCCTCTGATAATGGTATGACTATTAATCATAGCCATTTTTTCATTACTTGTTTTTTGTCCTTTTCCCCCTTTGCAGCTTCTCTTTTTATCAAGCTCCTTTGTCTTTGATTTTCTCTTGTGTTTCCTCCCCTTATATGTCCTGCTCTTCAGTAGTGCAAGAGCCCTCTGCCCTCCTTTCTCATACCCTCACATCTCATTTCTCTTGAGAGCCTTTTAGTACCCTCTTCCCATTTGTTGTTGCCTTTATTCTTTTTCTCATTACTTTCCCACACCACCACAAAGCTCCATTTTATGGTGCAGCCTCCCCTTTTGTCATTTCAAGGCTTGTGCATTTAGTATTGTTTCGTGTATTTAGTTTCGTTTTATTATGGTCACCCTTCTCACTGGCTTTACTCCTCACTGCCTCTTAGTCTTTTCTTCATTTCATTTAGTTTATTTGACAAAAGCTCCTCGGATCGGTTCAGCAACTCAGATTGAAGTGTTTTACAAGGGAATTGGTCATTGAAGTTGCCTCTAAGTTGCATCTTTTGTAGAAGAAAAAAATCAAATGGCTGTAGACGTTGAAGGGGCTTTTAAACTTCACTTTGATGAAGTAAAAAAAAAAAAAAAAAGGTTGTGAAAGTAGCCACCTTCATATTTACAATCTCATTCACCTTCATATTATAATCTCCGCAGCATCTGTTGGATAAAAAATCTAAACATGTATTGCGGGTAGTGGTGAAAATGTAGGTGAATAGTGTGATTTCGAAATTCGATTCTTGTTGACTTGAGAGCGAGACCACCCACATCCAAAAAGAATTTTCTTTTAATATCCCTGTGGCATATTTAGGGTTTCCGACAAAGAACCTATCCATAAATAGAGAGAAGCTTGTAACTGATGATTCATTACTGCAGTAATAAATATGCTTTTGAAAATTCACTTAATCTGGACTTGCAACGTATCTTCGTTCCGTATTTTTTAGCACAACTTGAATCGATATTGTAATTGAAAATAGAAAGATGAATCTCATTTGTGGAAGATGTAAGTGGTCTAGTATTTATGAGGGACTTGAAAAATAAGCGATCGAGTTAAAAGGGCCTTGTGCTTAATTGTGAAAAAGAATTTACATTGCTCTCGAGTAAACGCCAAACTGGTTAGAATGACAGTGGAGGAACTTTATTATCGGTACAGATTGTTCAAGGGTTCGAAGCGAATGTAAATAAGGACCTCATGTCACCGGAGAAGCTGCTTAGACGAGAAATTACAGTGTATCAGTGAAATTATTTTTTACTATACACTGTAATTGTATATCTCTTATTTTATATAAATGTGTGTTCCCAGGAATGAAAGTTTAATATTAAACGCAGTGGCACATTATTAGCTAAAGAACAGAACTAGGATAAATCTCAGAACTTCCCCCGTAGTGGGTTTCCGTTAGTGCATCTCACACGGTGCACTGTAGGCATTACTTAAGGTTCTTTGCAGCTTCCCTTCGGCCCCTAACTGCAACCTCTTTTATTCCTTTTACTGTACCTCCGTTCATATTTTCTTTCTCCCCCTTGCCATCCACCCTCTCCTAACAATTGTTTTATAGTGCAGTTGCATGGTTTTCCTCCTGTTACACCTTTCAGACCTTTCTACTCTCATTTTTCCTGTCAGCGCTGAATGACCTCATAGGTCCAATGCTTGGCCTTTGGCCTAAATTCTATATTCTATATCCTATCTCAGAACTTGACCCTTCGCTTTTTGTCTTAGCATGAGGCTGTAGAGGTATGTAAAGAGCAATTTTAGCTTTTAGGTGGGGTAAAAGAGCAGGTTGTTTGAAGGGGTTATTGTTGATATGGTGAGAAAAAAAAACGGTAAACGGAATAGAACTGAACCTTCAGAACACCACTAGAAACATGAAAAAGGCACATGTAATACCGTTCAGTATGAAAGGAGTTGGAGAAAAAATTGAAGTAACAGAGAATATTAAGATCTAAAATTAAGAGCTTTTATTAAACAGGGGCCATTCCCAGGCTTTTATTGGAGAAGTTAGATATTACCAAGCTTGATGACAAATGTTTCAAATGTTACTGAGAAATGAAGACGAAAAATGCAAGTTAGATAGAATTTCGCTGGTGAATCCTGACTTCTGAAGTTCGGGGTCGTGGCAGAAATTATGATATTCAGAGACTTATATACAGTATGTGATGTTAAAATACGAAATGTGAGTATATTACAAGACATGTCTATCTTCATTTCGAAAGCTGTCATTTGATCTTGCAGTTGGAAAATGTGAGTGACTGGAATTAATTAAAAAAGGAATCTTATGTTTGAATAGATTTCAAGTACTCTAAATTACATGGAAGCAAGAAACTATCACGTGAACTAGGACATTTGATTCGATTACCGATGTGTACTATACGAGTGATTTTTTCAAATCGTAGCCATATGTGGTATCGGTACTGCCTTGCAACTCAAAAGATAAACATCAACTCAGCAAAGCTTACACAGACCTCTTGATGCAGAAGGTGCTGAGTGTATAAACCTCGTTTGCTGCTTGGGCCCTGTGGTGTCAGCGTCGCCATTCTGCAAGCGGAAAGCCTGCTGATATCTTATCTCATGCAGAGTACAGAGCTACCATTGTTGACGTGTTATTGTGTGTTATTTTTCTCTCGCCTGACTTTCTCTCCTGCGCCTTCTTTTACGTCATACGGATATGCTTGTACTCCATGCATATGACTAGTTTCTTTGCTTCATATTAATGTGTACTCGTATTTTCTCTTATGTGGACAGAGGGCATGTTGTAGAGTATTACATTTTTCGTAAATTTTCCTTTTCTCAATTTTTAATTTACTTTTTTTTTATCAAAATTACTTTTATCGTTATTTCCAGTACTTGCCCCATATATATATATATATATATATATATATATATATATATATATATATATATATATATATATATATATACATATGTGTGTGTATACATACATATATATACGCATGTATGTGTATATATACACAATTTATATATATATATGTGTGTGTGTGTGTATGTGTGTATCGCCTGTTAACTTGGTATCGCGTCCAGCTCACACCTGAGTGACCCGTGTTCGATTCTCAAAACGGACGAGGAGGGACGAAAGGGTGCTTTCCCTAAAATCCGGCATGCATTTGTTGACCTAAGCAGTGAATGAGGTATCTAGTTGTTATTCGACCTTTGAGGGTCGTAATTATGGTTGAGGGAGGTAGAAAGAGAGTAGAGAGAAAACACCAGACTTGAGTAGTCATCACTCCGTCAAGATATATACCATGAAAACAGGAAAGCTTCGACTATGTAACCTTTTACAAGATACTCCATCATCATATTGTAGACAAGATTATCTGCTTTTAGTTTACCATTTTCTCACAAGGCGTTATTTGCTCCTGTTTTATATACACCTCCCGTAAGGCTTGCCCGTTTGCAACATTCCTTTGCTAAGGCAGAGGTGACTCAGAGTATTCAAAATATTGCCGTCGTAGTTTAGGCTTCTTGAGAAAAGGGTTGTTTTGGGGGTGGCAGGAGGGGGGGGGTGGAGGCTTAGAGTAAGCTGCCACTGTAATTCCCTATTGTACTACGCATCAATTGAGCTTTTATGGGAATGTGTTTATTGTTGTGCAATTGAAATTGTGTTTTGTAACAATTCTAGACTCGATATTCAAGTGAATAAAGTATTTTGAACGCGGATGTATTTGGCTGATTAGACAAATGATAGGACTTGATTGTGAAAGTTACGATGCGAATGGGTAAACGGAGGTGAGGAGATATAACATTATATGCATTATATATGTATGTATATATATATATATATATATATATATATATATATATATATATATATATATATATATATATATATATATATATATATATATATATATATATATATATATATATATATATTGTGTGTGTGTGCGTGCATGTCTGCCGCGCGCTCGATAATTATTTGCTCAAACTTCGTTTTCCCCATTTTCTCTGCGTAATATTGAATATCCTGAAACCTTCTGTCGTCCTTACATTATATTTTTATTTTCAGCTTTTGAAATGTTGCTCTTTGCCATCATAAATTTATCATTCTTTAGTGCGTAAAGTTACCAACTTTTTATCATTTGTTCCTCATGCAGTTTAATTCTTTTCTCATCTCCCTTTGTGGAAATCTTATGTTCAGAATATTCTCGTAGTCTCCAACACTCATACGTTAACTTATCTAAAGCTGTGTATGTCGCTCGGATCGTGATATCAGTGAATAAATACATTCTGTAGGGGTACCTATCTTGACGGTCCTTCAAGATAAGAGCGTGAGATTAGATATCTCCTCCCCCCATATCTCTCTCTCTCTCTCTCTCTCTCTCTCTCTCTCTCTCTCTCTCTCTCTCTCTCTCCTTATAATATTTGGCGACGCTGGAGAAAACAGAGCCCTGTAACAGGATAGTGCTATGTTAAAATGACAAACAAATTCTCTCTCTCTCTCTCTCTCTCTCTCTCTCTCTCTCTCTCTCTCTCTCTCTCTCTCTCTCTCTCTCTCTCTCTTGTCATGTGATATTACGCGCAGCTAGAGAAAACATAGCAGTGTAATGGCACAGTGCTATGTTAAAATGACCAACATTATTCTCTCTCTCTCTCTCTCTCTCTCTCTCTCTCTCTCTCTCTCTCTCTCTCTCTCTCTCGTTTGAAACCAGGCAAATATCTGTGGTATGATGATGGTTACAGATGTTTCTGACACGGGGTGGAAGGGTCGTAAATTTTGCTGTAGCTTAGTCTGTGTATTTGTTGATGCAAATATAAACATGATTTATTTCTGTATGTATTTAAGAAAATCTCTTGTTTCCTCTTGACCAGTGGACGTTCTGTGTTTGTGTGTATATATATATATATATATATATATATATATATATATATATATATATATATATATATATATATATATATATATATATATATATATATATATATATATATATATATATATATTTTATATATACTCGTATATATATAATTTATGTTTATACTATTGCTTGTGTATAGTAGTATGAATGACCTTTCGAAATTTGTGGATTCTTTCATGTTGTTATCGCGATGCTGGAGTGAGTGGTTGTGGGAAGATCTTTGTGGGACGAACCCCCCGCCAAACACGCGTATTCCGATGTTGTGGTCGACTTGCATACGGTTGACAGGTCTTGGCCACGTGCCACATGTCTCATTATATATATGTATATGTATATATGTATATATATATATATATATATATATATATATATATATATATATATATATATATATAATGAAAGCTCATGCCCATATATTTATGTATGTGCATATATATAGACATATTTATATTATATGTATATACTTATATCACAGAGCCTATTCCCATAATTTTCGGTTTTTTTTTTCACTGAAAATCAGATTAAAGGTCACGTCCATTTTCACTCTTTGAAAAATCTATCAAAACAATCGCATATATGCACTGTAGCCTGTCCTATATATACTGTATATATATATATATATATATATATATATATATATATATATATATATATATATATATATATATATATTACTACTTTTCGTTTGAAAATATTTCAAACGCATTAACGTCAATGTCATGGGCTTTGTTTTTCTGATTGTAAATATTTGTTGACGCATAAGTGGGTTTCAAGTAGTCTGTAAGTATAAATAATAAGGCGCTAAAGTTATTAGTTTTTTCCACAATTGATTTTGTTGTCAAAATGTCTTATAGGTGTTTGGTGCCAATCTCTCTCTCTCTCTCTCTCTCTCTCTCTCTCTCTCTCTCTCTCTCTCTCTCTCTCTCACACACACACACACACACACGCACACACAGTCTGTTTGTGTTCTCTCTTTCTACTTAAGTTGACTACATTATTTCAGAATATTTTTTTTAAGAATGAATGATTTAGGGATTTTGTTTGTATATTATTTTTTAAGTCTAAGAGGTAGTGTAATTATACTCATTTGAAATTTTAAAAGAGAATGTAAACGTATTTTTATTGACCTCAAGAGAGTGTATGTGTGTGTGTGCGTATTTTATAAGCTTTGAACAGAACGTAAGCGTGATGTTTTTGCTAGTTAAAGAGAGCTTGTAATGCGTAATTAAAGCCCTTTGCAGCTTTGCCGTATTTTTTCATACTTTTCTCGTGTTCTTTGTATTAATGTATTTTATGTATTTTGTAGAATACTATGATCGTACCTTCGAAAATGAAAACAAGGAATAAGCAGGATGAAAATCTGCGTGTAATGCACTCCACCTTTAGTCTTGCCATGCGAAGGCATCCACACTGCCAGTGGTGAAGGATGCTGCCCTTGAGGGGAATACCCTGAGACTTATCGTCTCGACTGTAGGGTGGAGGGTAATCTCATCATCGTCATCATCATCATCACCTTCTACTTTTTTCTACTTTTTCTTCTTCGTTTTTCTCCCCCACCTCAGTCGCGTCGCTATACGGGCCAGGTGGCGTCCGCCCTCCCCCTCCTAGGCTCCCCAGTTGAAATTTCCCCCTTTGTAGCTAAACTTGAACTTTTGGTGGTCAAAAGCAGAATTATAATTATAGGTTTTTAACACAAATAACATGATTGTTCATGATATTTTAACCAGCTTAATGTTAACTTATATAGAAATATGAAGTGACTGAAACTATAGTTACAGTTTTGAATAAGTGCAATGCAATTTGCCACTGTTGCTCAGAGTTAATTTCCAGGGAGAGGAGATGAAGAAGCGGGAGTGGGATAGGTTGAAATTTTGAAGAGACTGTGGAGGATCATCAGTCTTTTGTGTTGTTGATGATATGCACTATTTTGATATATTTACATGACAAGGCTTATTATACTATAGTTGAAAGTTAAACCTTGATAATAGAAATTAGGCTAGTGTTGAATATAAGGTTGTGAGGAAATTTACATTAAAGTATTTGATACATTTGCATATTGTAAGTTTGAAAATTAATTGACAATTGAGCTCTCGCATTTCAAATACAGGTTTACTAATTACTAATACTGTGATTTTCCTTCATTCTCATGGATATATACATTCGAGAATAGTATATTTTACTAATTACAGAATTGTACATCAGTTTTGTGTACTTTTCTGTCCCCCAAAAAATATCATGGCCCCACGTAGCCCCCCACTGATAGAATGCTAGCTACGCCACTGCCCCCCCTCCCCTCCTTCAACGCCTTACAGTGCGAAAGGGCCTTTGTGAAATTGCGCCACTTACGTCTCTCCTATGCTGCCTTCCTTGCACAAATCCCCACACATCTCCCCTTGTCTTAAAATTCTCGTCCATACAGGCCTGTGTTTTCCACCTTCTGGTGCTGACAGAAATCTAGCTGTCACTGTCACGAACCCCATCATCATTATCTTATGTATATATATGGAACTTCCGTAATTTCCTTCATCATTTCGTTTCATTGTCATTCATCATTCCGTTTCATCGCCATACCTCAATTCGTGTCCGCAGAGCAATACAGATTGATAATGATAGACTACTTTCATATGTAATTCCAGTCTTATTTGATTTCCAAATCTTATTCTCTCTACCCATTGTTTGATTTACAATTTTATTCTTTCAGTGAATTCCAACTCGAGAGAACTTGTATTGCATGTCATTGTTCCTAAACATGTCAAAGGTTATCAGGGTCATTAATCCATTGAGCGTTGGTTCATCCGTTTGTGCATATTTTCTTCTCGGTAATTATTTCCTTAGATGTCTCATGTGTCCTGTCTCTCTTGATATACTGTATGATGCATTCTGTTAAGCAAGCTTTGCAAAGTATGCTGCGTTTAGTGACTAAATCATCGTGTATTTATTGTAAGTCTGTCAGATATCTGTTGTTATTCCAGTCCGAGCCATTTCCGTCTCCACCCACTTTCCCGATATAAAATCTAAAAGAACGGCAAATAACAAAGTTGACATAACATTTCCCTGTAGCATCCAACTATTGAGTATAAATTCACATGAGAGGATTCCAACCATATGAACTTTGCATCGACTTTATTGATAGATAATTTCGGCACAGTCAGCGTTAAATTGTTAACGAGAATACCATTGTGACACAAGACTTTTCATATTAGTAGTTTATGAAAGTTGTTAAATTGCCATCTTATCAGTAAAGGCCATCAGAAGATGATTTTTTAAATACTCGGCGGCACAATATGTTTGGACACAAATATCTGATCTGTACAACTCTTACCCCTTCTAAAACCAACTTGTTTTTATCACTAAGCATTGTATCTATCTCTTTCTCCAATCTGCAAAGAATAAGCACGATGAATATTCCCCAGAACAGAGTAAGTGCAATGCCCACGATGAATATTTCCCAGAACAGAGTAAGTGCAATGCCCACGATGAAAATTTCCCAGAACAGAGTAAGTGCAGTGTCCCTATAGTTTCCACGTTAAATCCTGTTACCTCCTTGGAACTTTTGCCAAGACTTCCAGTTCCCAGTTATAAGGCATTGTTTATTCATTCCGAGTCTGCAAAACAGTCTAATCAGTCCAAATCCCTGCTAGGATTCCACCAGAGCCTGATGCTCTCCATCCCATGAGTTTCCTGACTACTGATTCCACTTCAAAAGCCATGCACGCCATCATTATTACATTGGGAATTCACTAGCTTCTGGTGTATTAGTCAAATAATACCACCTATTGGGCTCTTGAAACACTAATACACAAGTTACTGCAGTTTCAGAATGATTCTTCAATGATTTCCACGAGTATTTAGGGGGTCCCATTTGCAGTATCTGCAAAATCAGCAGTAAGGCAAGGGAATATCTACCATTTTTATCAGTTTTGTATTTTTGTAGATATTGCAGTCTTCCATTTTAGGGCAGTATACATACATACGGATATACATATGTACGTATATGTGTGTGTGTTTTGTATGTTCCTCTTTATTGTATTTTTAGTTGTCACAGAGATAAAGATATTATGTGAAAATGTAGAAAAGAGATTGAAAGTATGCCCAAAAATAGAATTAGATAGTTGCTTTAAATCGCTTAGGAAATATGGAAAATACTGTAAATATACTGAAGTCATGTGTGAAAACTCCTTTAATAAAGAATTCATTTCTTGAATACTAGCTTAGTTGCAGATGTGTAATATAATATATTTTAATGTAAAAGTTTTCTGTATGAATGAGAAATTTTAAAGGAATAGATTATGCACCGTTGGCTGTTTGGCACTTGATCAAAAGATGAAATATCCCTGCTCGAGGTGCGTTGAGAAGCGTTCTTGTTATGTGGTAAAAGAGATACCGGGTAAGGGTCTTTCTAGATAAGCTATCTAGTCACTGATAAAGCCTACTTGTACCAAGGGCTGTCTATTCTTTTAGTTACATCGTTATATATATATATATATATATATTATATATATATATATATATATATATATATATATATATATATATATATATATACATACATACATACATTTATATATATTATATATATATAAATATATATATCTGTATATAGAACCTTGTTACCATAGACGTCTAACTATCAGGTTCAAAATTCAGCGGTCGAACCTGGGACCTCTCGCTTGGTAAGCGATGATGCTGCCTATCATGCCGTAAGATTCTGAAATATGTGTATATATATATATATATATATATATATATATATATATATATATATATATATATATATATATATATATATATATATGTGTGTGTGTGTGTGTGTGTGTGTGTGTATGTATATACAGTATATATATATATATATATATATATATATATATATATATATATATATATATATATATATATATATATGTGTGTGTGTGTGTGTGTATGTGTATATATATATTATATATATATATAAAATATGTGTGTGTGTGTAAGAGCATTAGTCTAGCAACTTGACCCCAAAAGGCTTGCAGAGACTCGGAAGTCTGACCCCGTTTGACGCCACCCCCTCCAAGAGTAAAAGAAGTGTATTTTAAGGTGAGTTTATTAGTCATATACTGTCCTCAAACTGAGCTCTAATCTGCTGCAGTCAACTAACTACTAGCTACAAAGTTCACTGCAAGTCAATAGAAACCCAAAAAGTTATAATGAAATTTGCCTTAGTGTTTACCTGTTCACCTGAGTAATAACAACAACAACAACCGCCCCCCCCCCGCCACCACCACTCCACACGTGTGTTGAGGCGAGTGCGGTAAACCACCGCAGTATTCCGTAGGGTCATATTCATCTCATTCTGCCGAGAAGCCGCCAGGAAGTTGCATGTAAGAAATTCACTATCACTTGAGTGCCTTGGCAAGAGACTGAAACTTGTCCGTTGAGAAAAATATGGAATATGTTATTGGAGGGGGGGATTGCCATTTTTAATGCTTTGGAATTCTATTCATGATTCCATATATTGAATCTTCCAGCAACTTGATTGCCTTAACAGGCTTACTGATTTCGGTGATTTTCTTTCTTTACTTACAGATGTCGATGATTTCCGATTTTGTGAATTCTCTTCCTACCCTAGACTTCTGTGATTATTTTCTCTTTCCCAAACTCCGATCTCCTTACACCTTGGAGATCCTTCAGATAAATATGTTCATTTGGAGGCGTATTGGTAGTATAATGATCTGATTCTCTAGTAATTTTTCGTATGACTGAAGATTCCCCGTAGATGTTGCCTTGCTGAAGCCTTGTTATTAATTAATCCAGGACAGTTGTATTAAAAGAATTGGTACTTGTGAGTTAAGTACTTTTGGAACTGATGTATTTGGTTAAGTTACTTTAGAATAGATTCAAATTTTGAGGAACTATGTAGAAATTGATGCGTGTCAAAAATGATTTTTAGATTAGGGCATGAGATAAAATACCCGTAATTTTTATGCTCAAATTATTAATAGAAGGCCAAGTATAAATGTAATTAATGGGTAATGACGAAGTGCTCTTACTTTTGGTGTGATGTGTGTTACTTATTGAAATGTACAGAATGAGAAGACCCAAGCAGTCAGCCTCACATGAAGGCGGGGCAAAGCTCTCAAGAATAAAGCATTTCACTTAGAAGCGATACCATGAACGAAATACTCTTGAATGAATATCGAATTAATTGCTACGACTGGAGAATCACTAGAATCATGTATTTGCCCCGAGTACACTTGGTACTGGTGGTCGTTTGTAAAGGCGTCGTACACGGTCAGTTTTTTCTTTCGGTATCTTGTGATGCCTTACCCCATAGCGCAAATAAGGGAAACCAAAGGAACTTACGTTGTCAGCTTGATATTATAAATAGGCCTTTTTCGTACCTCAAGGGGAAATTAGAGGAAGAGGTGAAAACGCAAATGTAAGGCGCAAATGGTTGAAAAAAGGTGTAAGATTGAAGACACAGAAGTTGAATGCTTCGGGACAATTGCCGTCGTTTCATAGACTGCTTAAAATCAGTGTAGCCAACGTGCTAAAGCCCCGGGCTGTGCTAGATCTCGTAAGTATTGTTTTACTGCAAATTAAGGGAATAATCTTTCCTAGAATGCTTTACAAAGTAACCGAAAGCACTTGTTGATGTACTTGTTTTGTACTGATTTAAGTGTCTGTAGGGAACGTATTAGATGGGCTGTTCTTCCCACAGAAATTAGTCAGTCTTAGGGTACAAAAAGACAAAATATTAAATCTCTCTGCATCTTACTTGCCATTAAGATACCAGGAAATGTGGCCATGTGACTTCCACTATTAAGTTACAGTCTATCATATTCAGCAAAAATTTTAGAATTAGCTGTAACATTATAATTCCCTTTCAGCAGTATTCGTCATGCTAGCTAATTTTATCATTTAATTTATCACGTCATTCACAGCTCGTCGGACATGACAGGAGTGCGGAAAAATATGATTAATTACTCAAATGAGTTCGTACTCCGATTTCAGCCGCGTGTAACGAACTGTTATGCGAGATGTAAAACTAGAGGAATGTGATACCAGGGTCAATCAATCACTCAGGGACAAAGACCACCCAACGGACAGTCCGTGTTGAGATCGAAATTCGAGATGTTGGACAACCGTTACAGTGATGCCAAAAGAAATTGGATATTAATTTTAGAATTATTTTCGCATGGTTTTAATGTTCTTACGTCATTATATATATATATATATATATATATATATATATATATATATATATATATATATATATATATATATATACACATTTATATATAATACATATATATATATATATATATATATATATATATATATATATATATATTTAGTGTCTGCGCGCGCGTGCGCGTGTCTACGTATGATTGTATGTATGCGAGAATGTGTTTTGATAGAGACGAGAGAATATGAAGTAAAATACTTGACGTCATTCGCCATTGGTATGATTACGTCATCAGACATGGCCGTTATCGTGTGATAGAGGGCGAGTTTTCCGAACGGGTTTCAAATTCTTCAGTAGCAGCGCGACTGTTGAGCTTTTGAGCTTTAGACAGAAAAGGACTCTTGTCAGTTTTTTCCTCGATAAGATAATAGTACAGAGGTAACTAATTTTTAATTTCTTTTGAATGTTATCATTGTAATAGTGATTTGTTTGATTCTTTGTGTTTCACTGAAGGACATCGCTATATTTTAGGCAGTTACCTCACTTCACGGTTGAGCTGTATAGCTCAACCGTGCCTCACTCCAGAATCTATCGCAATAATAGGAGAGTCTTATTTCTGCTTTTCGTATTTATGTTAGCATTCATTTGTCTTATAAAAATCATATTTTATTATATCGTACGTAAATTATACAAGCGTTACTTATGCACTTTTACCAAGACAGTGAGAAAAAATATTCATGTTGCTCCTTTTTACTTGAAAGGTTTTGCTCAGAGGGCGTTAATCTTCCGGTTCTTGGCAAGATTTTTGGGGTGAGATTGCCAGATCCGAAACCTTCTCTATCCTTGGTGAGATTCACAACAGTTGACTAACCATCAGGAACATAATTCACAGTTTCGATTACCTGGGGCACCTTGGATTTTTTAGGAAGCGACCCCAAGAATATTTCTCCTCGGAAAAAAATATATAATACATACATACATACATACAAAATCTATTGGTCACTTTTTACCAGATACGTATGTAATTGTAATAACCACGATGCCCTCTTGACATCTCGAATTCTTCACACTCCGGCAAAGTGACCTCGGTCTGATACTCCGAATGTAGGTTCGAATCCTGAACATCGGAATATCTACGTATTCTTGCTTTTGGATCTCAGGCTTTGTAGTGACAAGTGTCTCCAAAATGTGTGACGAATTCGAGATGTTAAGACGGTATTGTGGCTATTACAATTGCATATCTATCTGGTATAAAAAGTAGCAATTAGATTCTCTCTCTCTCTCTCTCTCTCTCTCTCTCTCTCTCTCTCTCTCTCTCTCTCTCTCTCTCTCTCTCTCTATATATATATATATATATATATATATATATATATATATATATATATATATATATATATATATATATATATATATATATACCCTTCTTCCCACCTTGTTACCATTTTTATATGGGGTCATGTATATATATATATATATATATATATATATATATATATATATATATATATATATATATATATTTGTATATATATTTATTTATATACATATTTATATATGTAATTTATATATATATATATATATATATATATATATATATATATATATATATATATATATATATATATATATTTGTATATATATTTATTTATATACATATATATATATATATATATATATATACACTGTATATATATATATATATATATTTGTATATATATTTATTTATATACATATTTATATATGTAATTTATATATATATATATATATATATATATATATATATATATACACACATATACATATACAGTATGTATGTGTGTGTGAGCAATGAGGTCTGTAGTCTTGAGCTGATATCGATGTTTTTTTTCACATAGACCGTTTCAATAATCAAGACGCCTCACTTGTGTTGTGGGTGCGATGTGTTAGATTTCAAGGGTGGGACACAAGGTAGAAGCGTCTATTGTTTCAGTGTACGTCACAGTTCTTCATCGCGTTTCTCTCCCCTTCAACTTACAAATGACTTTGACCCTATTTTCGAAGACCGTGGGAGTCTTTATATGCATGATTATCCATTGTTCTGGGTATGCTGCTCCTCTCTCTCTCTCTCTCTCTCTCTCTCTCTCTCTCTCTCTCTCTGGGCAGTTTGGAATACAAATTCTTCTCCCATTATAGGGGTGGCTCCAAAGACAAGACCAAAGTCACTGCCATATTCAACTTAACGCTTTCATATAGCTTCCCAGGGGGCTCATGCGTACCACTCTCTCTCTCTCTCTCTCTCTCTCTCTCTCTCTCTCTCTCTCTCTCTCTCTCTCTCTCTCTCTTCTCATATATATATATATATATATATATATATATATATATATATATATATATATATATATATATATATATATATATATACTTGTGTGTTTATATATATTAGTTTGTATTATATATTCAGCCACATATATCGCTTGATATCCAATATTCTATACCTTGGGAATAGTTTACTCCCGGGAGAGTTATAATTGATAAGTGCTACGCCATCGGTGAGATTCGAACCACGGCCGGGTTTAGTAACAACGATGGTTAGTGACCTTTGACCAATAAGCCATCAAGAGAGGCATCCGACACAGATCCCATTCAATTCAAGTTAATGGATATCGAGTGTTGTTTAATATGAGTGTTTTTTTTCAGATAATAATAATATTAATAATAATAATGATGATAATATATAATAATAATAATAATAATAAGATTCATACATCAGTGATATTGCTCAACACCTTTTTTTCTTACAATTTTTTTTAAAATAGGTATGACATCACTATTCAGTTTCATCTTGTTCCAAAGCCTGTTTCTTTAATCCAGTTGTAAAGCTTAAACAGTAAATAAGTTTAACGAACGTGTAAAATATATTTACGAAAGAGCGCGTTTTATTTTTGATATAAAACATAATACAGGGCTATATTATCTGCATTCCCCACAGATATCGAAACGGGAAACTGTGCTTTTCCCACTGACCAACTAACTGGTTATTTCAAGTAGCTTATTGTTTTGGTCGATTGTCTTGATTTATGAAAAAATATGTTGAAATTACAAAGAAATACAATAAGTTTTCTTTCACTGTCACTTTCATCTTCAAACTGCTTCAGAAAATTACACAAAAGCATCATTAGTAGCATATCGAACCCTAACCACGTTAAATGAAGCCATTCTTCTCATGCTTCCTTTATACGAAGCCTCTTTCTTTGTAGTCCTTCTATCACTCCATAATCCCAGCACTTCCCACTTCCTGTTCTCTCTCCATGACCAAAGCAATCTAAGCACCGCTTACCCTTCGGTGTTTATTCGGAGTTTGACTGAATTTGATATTAAACGAGATTTGCAGCTTAATGTTAGCGAGTACAAAAAATTTCATGGTGTATGTGACAGAAATTCGTATAATATATATATAATATATATATATATATATATATATATATATATATATATATATATATATATATATATATATATAAGTTTTTATCACATCACCGTGATTCATATACAAGCATTAAGCTACAAACGTCCTTTAATATCCAATTCGCTCTACCTCGGAAATAATATATTTTCATATATGTTACCGAAGGGGAATTTTTAGTTGATAATAAGTACGCCGTCCCGTGGGGTCGAACCAGCGAAGGACAGGAACTCAGGACTACAGGGACGCATTAACCCGCGCGGCCACAAGAGAGGTATAAGTGGATATCGGCTCCCATATACAAATCACCCGTCGAACTCAGGTGTTTGTGTTTGGAGACGATATCCACCCACCTCTGCCATGTTGACCGTGTAATGCGTTTGTCACACGCAGCCATATTATGAAGTTTTTATCACATCACCGTGATTCATATACAAGCATTAAGCTACAAACGTCCTTTAATATCCAATTCGCTCTACCTCGGAAATAATATATTTTCATATATGTTACCGAAGGGGAATTTTTTAGTTGGATATTAAAGGACGTTTGTAGCTTAATGCTTATATATATATATATATATATATATATATATATATATGTGTGTGTGTGTGTGTGTGCATAATATATATATATATATATATATATATATATATATATATATATATATATATATATATATATATATATATATATAAACGCAAAATGCGTTATTAATAAAGGCCATGTTGTTGCTACCATGTTTGTGCCAGTTAATAACAGAAACTTCCTGCGAATAAGGATCCAATATCAGTTAATTGTGGAATCCGAACCACACTGTACCGAGAAATGAATTTCTATCGCCAGAAATAAGTTCCTCTAAGTCTTCATTGGCCGGCCGGAGATTCGAACGCGGGCCCTGCAGAGTGCTAGCCGAGAACGGGACCGACCAGTCCAACGAAGAACTGAAAGGGAGAGAGAGAGAGAGAGAGAGAGAGAGAGAGAGAGAGAGAGAGAGGGGGAGATTGTGCCTTGACTTATACATAATCTTGATGTTCCTACCTTTCTGTTCAAATCTTCTAATAACTGTTTCATAGTGTAACTGCGAGTTTTTCCTCCTGCTACACCTTTAAAACCTACTGCACTTTTAATTTTCCTTTCAGCACTGAATGACCTCATAGGTCCCAGCGCTTGTCCTTTGGCCTAAATTTTCGATTCCAATTCCAATGTGTTGAAATCTAGATATTTATACGAGTAATATTCTTTCTCCTTTTGCTCTGTTCAGCGCCGAAAGGAAAATTAAGAGTGAAGCAGATTTGAAAGGTGTAGCAGGAGGAAAACCTCGCAGTTGCACTATGAAACAGTTATTAGAAGATTTGAACAGGAAGGAAGGAACATCAAAATTATGCATAAGTAAAGACACAGTGATAATGTTGAGTGGTGTTGCCAGTGGTCTTGATAAACCGTATCGGCGTCCCTCGGTTCGAAAGGCGCCCCCCTCCCAATCCTTCCTCCCCCTTTCTTGCCCCTCGGGAACAGCCCCTGTCCCAATCCTCTCACCTCTCCTTCCCAATTCGTTACGGGAATTGAAAATGTCGATTTGGTAATGAGAACTGAAACGGTGTTAGGGACTTCTGTGACAAATAAAAACTCCTGGTAAATATTGTAAAGTTGGGCTCATTAGTTGACAAAACGGTGTATGTGTGTGTGTGAGTGTGTCTGTGATAACTGTTCTGAAAAAGCTCTCATATAAGTAACTTTCGACAAAATGGATTATATACATGTACACACACACACACACACACACACACACACACACACACACACATATATATATATATATATATATATATATATATATATATATATATATATATATATATAATTGGGTCGACAAAAGGGGTTGCTTATTATGGTGTGACAGTAAGTATATAGATAGATAGATATTTAGCAAGATAGACACATAAAATATGTATGTTGTAGGATTACTAAGAAAGAAATTTGTTTTAACTGACGTCACTGAGTGCCTAGAAATCCCCCACATTGTTTCTTAACCCTCTTCCGTCCGTGTTTACAGATGTCTGGGAGTTATCGTGATTCACAGGAAACCACCCATTAACTGCGGCGGAAGCAAATACACCCAGTTAGCTTTTCATGTGATTCATTTGCATAATGTTTAAGGTTTTTGTGTTTACATGCATGCTTCTTAATTTTTGTTTTTACCTTATGAAATGGATACATAAAGATTTTTTAATTATATATGTATTGTGTAATATGGGTTGCTGTTCCAAAGAGAATCTCATTTCAAGATATGGTATCGTCTGCCATGAACATTACATAACTTAAGCTCTGTGTATCATGAAACAGACTAAACTGTATACATCATATTATAGCTTCATTTAATAATTCCCTGTTTGTAGACACACTGTAACTCATTTAATCTATTTACATCTTATATATTCAGCTCTTTAAAACTCAATATGGGCATCACTTCCCAAGGATGTCATAATGAATCCTAATTTGAAACCGGAATACTTTGTAAATTCCGCAAAAATAGAATATATCGTGTTACAGCTTACCATATCTGAATGATTTTGCATAAAATCATTTGTATGTATAAAAAAAAAAGATGAGTGTGTTAACGGTAGTCTCATTAATTGAATGTTTTTTGACCCTATATAGAAGTATTTGCATTTTGAAACTCATCCATCATCACGCCTTTCTGTCTCAGAATTGAGTGACCTAATGTGATGCTTGGAAATTCGTGGCTTAGTATTTGCCAAAGCCAGTGTCACGGCATCCTCAACATTTAGTCTGTTCGTTGCATGATTCTGGGTGATTCAGACATACCCAGAATTCAGGTTCCACGCTACCCACCAAAAAACATGTTGTGCCCCCCTTTTAAGTATAAAGTCTTGCTAAAAATTATTCTTGTAATCTCGATATATCATTAGTTCCATTAAAGTTTTATCCTCTGTGTTTCTCCGAGTGTTTGACGCGTTAAATTTGATGCTATATGTTGGTATGCTTCACATGATTTCCTTTCAGTATGCTCAGTAATAAAGAATTTGACCATAAGAAACAATGTAATTTACTGTTGTTATTATTATTTTGTTACTCCCTATCCGTTGTGCATGACAGAAGGTACTGTAGACGCCAGTGATAATGTACTGTTATTATTTCCCTTTCCGTTCTGCATGACAGAAGTTACTGCAGACGCCAGTGATCTGAAATTATAAGGGAAATCAGTTTCTAAAAAATGCCAAATGCTTTATAAAAGAGAAAGTTTTGTTTTCGTGACTTGTTTGTATTAACGAATGAATGTATTTTAGCCTTAGTTTTGAATGTGTATGTGAGAGAGAGAGAGAGAGAGAGAGTGAGAGGTCTATCTCGGTGTCAAAAAGTAAAGAGAGGGTGTTTCATTTACAGGAGAGAGATGTAATTGTAGACGGAGCTCAGCCGTCATTGCTTGATCGACCTCAAGGATTCGAGCTGGGAAAGGTTACCAATTATGTTTTTTCCCTGGATCTTGAGATTACGTGGGGGCTTGGCATTTATTGTTAGACCTTTCTTATTCCCTTTCTCTCCGTAATTAACCTTTGTAACCACTTCTCTCTTTCTTGGTTTCTGGATGAGACTGTTATCATTTTCAGATGTTTGAACCTTTCTTAGAATTAGTCTTAACTTTCTAACCGTGGCCACTTTTCTTTCTCAAGTATTATTATGTCATGAGTCATAAACTCGGCAATTATTCTGCGAAGTAAAACAAGGTATTTAATTTCGTGGTTCGTCTGCACGCAAAAGTAAATTATGTACTCCTGTGAGATGAAAAGCAGCAAAATAAAACAAATGATAATACTTAGATCGTATGAAAGGCAAAATCGTGGGCCTTTGGTTCGTAACCAGGGGTGCGAAGCTGGTTCCTAAGGGGTGCGAGGATGCCTGTGAATAATTAAAGAAAATATATTTTCATATACGCATGTTATTTTTTTTCTGCAAAAAATTAAAGAATAAGAATAATATAATAATAACAATTATTATTATTATTATTATTATTATTATTTTTAAATTTATTTCAGCAATTCAGGGGTTGCGAGAACTGACTACTGATTTGAAAGGGGTGCATACATTGAAAAAGGTTAAGAACCACCTCTCTAGTATGTAATGGACTGGCATATCAAATACCATGATAGTCTTTGCCCAGTATCCCTGGACATAAGGGAAATGACTGTTTTTTGTTAAATAACTCGTTGCCTGTTTAACCTCTGATACCTCTGAAGTGAAGTCAGTTCTGAACTATTTCAAATGTAATAAAAAATGCAAATGTTAAACTGATCAGAGTTCTTAGTCGCGATGTTTAGGCTTGCGAGATCTAGAATTGTTTCATGTTTCCAGAGAAGTGAAATCCTGTGGAAAATCTTAACTTTTCACTGCTTATAAAAGGCTCAGAACTTTTAGTGCCAGAAAGCCTCCTTACCAAATTTTGGTGAATTTAGGGATCAGTAATCAGTTCAAGATGCCGTAATAAGAGCGTACCGAGTGTTAAAACTCCAATTTTTCTTAACAGTCGTTAATTGTTACCACAATATTTCAGCAAATATTGCTGGTTCACATGGCCGGATCATTTCCATCTGAAATACGCGCTTAGGTTCTTCCCCCTCCTTTCCACTGGTAAAAATAATTTTTTTATTTGTGATGAGAGAGAAATCGGAGACACCAACCGCTGTGTCTTTCCTTAGATGTGAGAGGTTTATCTCTATTCTTAACCCCCGTTCACATAAAAGGCAATTTCCCAATAATATGCAGCCGGTTTTAATTTTAATAGGCAAAGACGATTAGGTGATTATCTTTCAAGTCTTAAGGTTAATTAAGGCTCGTCTTATCTTAATGAGTGAAGCATTTCAGCGCTGATGGCAGTGAAACGAGGGAGTTCGATTGGTTGGACGGCAAGATAAATAGATCCACATAATAGAGCTGATGAAGTGCAAGGATCTAAGGGTAGAACTGGGAGAAAACCCCATTGTGCACAAAGAAGTAGTAGTTGAAAAGGTTAGACAGCAAAACTGAAGGGAGTAAGAGGGAATGGAGGTCAAGTAGAAAGCTAAACGGTGGATGCAGCTAAGGGTCGAAGGGACGCAGCAAACACGCTTTAGTAATGCAAACAGTGCATCATGTGAGATGTACCGGGGCACTACCTCCTTAAGGGGAGAACAGCAGCACCATTATGTATTAAATATGCCTCGCTGTCCAACTTCTCAGTTCCAGAGGTCCTTTACCCCTCACACCGTTGGATATCGTGCAACTGGAACTTCAAAAATTCAAGCGAAGATGCAATGCATTACTACCCTAATGCTATTCTCCTTGCATTTTAACACATTTTTATCTTTATTAATTTATTAATTTATTTCTAATGAGCGAGATCTCTTCTTTATGTATTTCCCTTTGCCTTCTTTTACTTCCTAATGAGTACCATATTCTATGGAAGCTTGAATTTCAAGGTAATGGCCCCTGTGGTCTTGTTCCATATGAATAGGGTTCATCTTCTGAATAATAATAATGTGATATTTAAATATTTTATCGAAATTATTTAAATTGCTAATAAGAGCCAGTAATTTTTAGAAAGTTTAATGTCAGTATCTAAGAGGCGCTCATATCCGAACCTGCTCTGAAGGCTGTCGTTGCTATTGAATGTCATTTGACTTTTGAGATAATCAGTAATATATGGTGGTTTTTTGTTTTGCTATGTTCTTTAGAAATTTCCATTATAATATTCTTATTTATAATTAAAGTCTCTCTCTCTCTCTCTCTCTCTCTCTCTCTCTCTCTCTCTCTCTCTCTCTCTCTCTCTCTCTCTCTCTCTCTCTCGTGATTGTTTTTTCAACTTTTCTGGGGCCATTTTAATTATGATTTTCAAATTCATTAGTAAAGCGCTCTCTCTCTCTCTCTCTCTCTCTCTCTCTCTCTCTCTCTCTCTCTCTCTCTCTCTCTCTCTCTCTCTCTCTCTCATTGTTGTTTCAACTTTACTGGGGCTATTTTAATTATAATTTTCGATTTCATTGGTAAAGCGCTCTCTCTCTCTCTCTCTCTCTCTCTCTCTCTCTCTCTCTCTCTCTCTCTCTCTCTGATTGTTGTTTCAACTTTACTGGGGCTATTTTAATTATAATTTCGATTTCATTGGTAAAGCGCTCTCTCTCTCTCTCTCTCTCTCTCTCTCTCTCATGATTGTGTTTTTTCAACTTTACAGGGGTCATTTGAAATATAATTTTCAAATCCAGCAGTAAAGCTCTCTCTCTCTCTCTCTCTCTCTCTCTCTCTCTCTCATGATTGTGTTTTTTCAACTTTACGGGGACCATTTGAAATATAATTTTCAAATCCAGCAGTAAAGCTCTCTCTCTCTCTCTCTCTCTCTCTCTCTCTCTCTCTCTCTCTCTCTCTCTCTCTCTCTCTCTCTCTCTCTCTCTCAGCTGAAATAAAATGATGTGACAGTGTTGAGAGCATCGTTATTATTTTGATTCCTCGCGTCCGAATATATCACCTGTGCACGAAATCCGAGCCCTGTTCGTCCCATTCTCCTATACCTCATCCGTCTACTTAACTTTCAGAATTATGTGACAGGGAGAGAGAGAGAGAGAGAGAGGCTCATTTGTGAGGAGGTTCTGTACGAGTCGAGCGGATGAGCTGTCATTCGCAGTTGTCTTTGGACGTTGTTTCCCTTCCTTAGGCGGGTGTTGTTTTGAGCGCTGTAAGTCAAAGGGTTCTTTATTTTGATTTTTATAGTAAGAAAAGGAGATGTGGTTTTAAGCTCTTATTATTATTATTATTATTATTATTATTATTATTAACTACAATCCTATGTTATTGTTAATTTTATTATTATTATCATTATTATTATCATTACAAACGTATATTATTATTATTATTATTAGCAACTACGGTCCTATATGCAAATTAGAATGCTACAAGTGTCATATTTTTAACCTTACAGAGAATAAAAGTTTGATCATTTTTTTATGTTAACCATGTTACTTAGATTTTAGCTGTGCCAAGTTCCTCACTTCAGCCATATGGAGAATGTAGTTATGCAACATTCTCATTTTCAACCCGTTGATAGATAAGCCAATTTTATATATGTCTCCAACTTAAACCAGTGTGGTGAATGCCGTTTTGTCTAGTTTCTCATTTTTAACATCAGTAGAGAGTGAAATTTTATGTAGCTTTTTTTTTTTACAGTTTTGTGAAAATTTAGTTATTCCTCGTTCTTCGTTTTTAGCTTTAACCGGGAAGACAGTTATATTTGTTTCCTTATTTTTAACTAGAACAAAGAATGGTATTTCTGCTTCTTTAACTTCATCAGAAAATGCAGATTCATCTACTACATTTTTCTCCTACTTTCCCTAGGGAATACATTTGTATATACTCTTCCATTTTCTGCTTCGAACGGAAATAGTTTTTTTTTTTCTTCAGTTTGATTTTAATAGACATTGTAATTATAGCTGATTCCGCATTTTTCTTCAGAACAGAGTGCAGGTATATTCGTTCCTAATTTTGAAGCTCATAATAGTGAATGCATTTTATAAGTGTTTTGAAGACATTGGTTATATCTGTCTGTCTGTCTATCTATCTATCTATCTATTTATTTATTTATTTATTTATTTATTTATATATGTGTTTGTGTGTGTTGGTTTTTTGTTTGTTTGTTTTTAAATCTTTTAGAGGCGACTATAACCCTATTAACCTGTGTGAGTCTTTGGTCAGGTAACCTTTGTAAGCCATATGCTGTAAGCTTATTAAATTTTTCGTTTGTGATTGCAAGATTGTTATGCTAAACCTTTAGTCAGTAATTACAAATATATAATACTTCAGTCATTGGTCAAAAGTAGATTAATCGTCTGTGAGTCACTGAATACTCGTACAAGCATATACGGAACGTCATTTACTAGTCATGTATAAAGCATAGTAAATCTCTAAGTCAGTAACCGGAAACAACGTCATTTTTTTATCAACTACAAATTGATTTGGGGTAATCCATACGCTCCATTGATTATCAGCAAAGTGATTTGCATGAGCAATTGAGACCGTGCTAATATTGATGAGTCATTGATGATAAGTATGTTAATCTTACATGAGTCAGCAAAGTTCCATTCAAAGCACTTGTGCAATGTATGAGGAATTTTGTTATTTTCTCACGATGTCTCAAGTAATTACTCTAGAGGTCAATTATCTTTGTGGTCATTTTGTCAGATGCTTTCAGTTCTATGCCCGAAGAAGAGAGCATCTGTTCTTCTGCGTCAGTAATTGATATTAGATGATTCTGTACCACGGAAAAAAAATGGGTGAAAATTATTTTCATATTTAGAGGAAGTTTCTTACTTGTAAGATTCTAATATGTATCAAGACTTCATGCGTGTGTTGAGTAATAAAGATTATAGGGTCCTATAATGATTACTACCTGTTTATGTTACCTCCAAGAGGGTGGTTTTACATTTATTGTTTTTATTGGGTCTTTTTGTTTAATAGAAGGATTAAACAAAAACTTATGAAATATAACGAAAATTTAACGTAAGACAATATGACATTAGAATTTGGAAGTTTAACGAAAATCCAGCATAAGGCAACAAGGTATTAGATTTTGGAAGAGTTCAGAATCATAATAAGGGACATTGTTGTTGGGGCGGGGGGGCTGTTGATTGACGGTCATTTTCAGATTAGAATACTCATTGTTGTTGGTCATCGGTCCTTGTACTTGTGCTCAGATCTGCTCTTGTAAGCTCAGCCATAGTAGCTTGCTATGATGTAATATACCCAATCACTCTTATTTTGTTTTATTTGTATTTTATGTGGGTGATAGTCGTGGTCGCTCATCCGTTTGATAGTGTACCATTAAGGTAAAACGATATAAGCATAGGTAGTCTTCTCGTTTTATTTATTATTTGTGTGACAAGCATGTAGTCGGTAAGACGGAAGATTTTTTCTTTATTTCTGAAGGAAGACAATTATCCGAAGAAGAGACAGTCATTATATATACATACATACATACATACATATATACAGTATATATAATTGTGTGTATGCATATGTGAATATTGCATATGGGAAAAAATTGCTGGCCTTAGATATATATTAATTTTTTTTAGCCTTACAAATCTTTTGTTGTATAAATCATGCTACTGATAGGAGTGAAGAGGTGTCCTAAGCTCTGACGTTTATGCGTTCCATCTTATTCACGTTTTTCGGCAACACAGTGTTTTTTTTTTAACACTATGCAGAGAGATGTTCCCATTTGTGCATAAATGTTTTCGACTGCATTTTCTCTATAACTTTTAGTACTGAAATTCAGTCTCTTATTGAAACTCGAATCAGCATTTTCGAAAATGGTATGTAACCTGGAATTACAGGAAAATTTTTCATTTTCTCGTTCATTTATGGATTGGATTTTCAGATTCAAGTTGCTAATTAGAATATACTGATTTATCCTCGTTTGATTTCAGAATAATTTTTCATTTTAGTTTTCTGTAAAAGAAAACTATTGAGATGGCTATTTGCCTGTCCGTCCGCACTTGTTCTGTCCGCCCTCAGATCGTAAAAGCTACTGAGGCTAGAGGGCTGCAAATTGGTATGTTGCTCATCCACCCTCCAATCATCAAACATAGGAAAGTGCGGCCCTGTAGCTCAGTAGTTTTCATGTTATTTAAGGTTAAATTTAGCCGTGATCGTGCGTGTGGCACCGATTTAGATGCCAACAGCACAGGCCACCACTGGGCCATGGCTGAAAGTTTCATGGTCCGCGGCTGAGAGTTTCATACAGCATTATACGCTGTACAGAAAACTCGACTGAGCCGATGAAACTTCGGCGCGTTTTTTTACTTTTTTTTTTTTTCCAAAGGAAGTTGAAAGAAGTATAGAGATGCATAAGTACGAATACTATTGAGGTGCAGTAAGGTTCTGTTTCTTGTTGACACCAGACAATTTTTCATTGCATATTTTACCTCCCGCCGTACAGTTCCAACAAAGTTTTACGAGTTAGATGTTGCTTTTAACATTATTTAACATTGCATACAAAAACTGTTTTTTTTAAACGATTATCCAAGCGCCCTATCTGGGAAATCTCAAGTCACTGACAACATAAAGGAAGTAAAAGTTGGAATGCCAATTAAAAAGATTCAAGTGTCAGGGAACATTGGCAAGAAGATATTTTAGTGCTTCCCCCCCTCAAGAAAATAAGAATAAAAATTCTCAGATATATGGTTCCTTTTAAATTTAATGTCGTTTAATTTGAATCCTCGCAAGTGTGTGTTTGTGTGTGTATGTATGTATTGTTCCCTTTTTTAAAAGTGATGACTTTCGAGGAACTGCTCTCATTCCCATTCCTTATGGCGTGTGCACTGTGTAAGGAGAGCCAACAACTTCCGTTATACGCAATGTCTTCTTTGAAAGGTGATGTCGTTTGGGAGTTATTCTAATAGTTATTAAGAGAAATTGTTGTTGTGTCTGATAACCACTTGATGCTGCGGCATTCCGTCCGGAAACCGGAGTCATCCTCGAACGGATGTGTCTTGACGGCTCGCTAAATTTCGGTGCAGTGACTGTTCCACGGGCTTGTTTGTATGCAGCGTCTAATTTTAAGAAAGAATGAAATGATATATAATTCCAGTCCAGTTCAATGAAAAGACATAAAGAAATGATGTGTGATTCCAATCCAGTTCAATTAAAACCCATAAAATCAAGAAAACTGGGATTACAGTTACAAAATAAGCAAAGAATGAATAAAGCAACATTCAGGTGACTTGTAATTCATAAGACTGCGTTGGAATACTAAGGAAAGATGAAAAGTAGGCTTAGAGTGGAAAAACAGTTATGACAAAAGCGTTCAGATACAGCAAATCTCATCCTATCGATTGTTACATGAATAGCTTCAGGCGCTACTAGTTTTTAATTTTTTTCCGTGAACAAGTTTTGTAACGTTTATTTGTTGTGTGAACAGTGTAAATCACTATAGGATTTTATTTATTTTTTGAATAGTCTAAATTACATATTTAAAGCATTTTTTTACTAATTCATTACATAATTAACGTAATAAGATTATCACCTCCTCTGCTTTTATTTTAAATTTGTATTACTATTGTTGCTTCTACTGGACCAGTTTGCCCATTATATAATAAAATCACACAGTGCGGGAGTTCTTCATACTTTCATATAAGATTATTATTATTATTATTATTATTATTATTATTATTATTATTATTATTTAAAACATGTAAATTTTCGGTTGTTACAAGCCAAAGAGGCCGTCAGCTTTCTTGAAAAAGATCCCACTGATTAGAAATCCACCAGTGAAAAAGAATGAAAAGGAGGAATCAAGTAAAATATTTGAACACACAAATAAACCGATACATTAAAAAAAAAACTCGCTTGGAAAATCTCCAACGACCGTCATTCGTTTTCTTACCCTGAAAGTTAGAGGAATTACACAGAGTCAGAAGTCACTTTTTGGCCTTCATTGTCAGCGTGAGTCAGGTATAATGCTGGGCCGTCCTCTTGGCATTCACCTGGGGTGTTATTATTACTACATTTGCTCATTCATGTCTGCAAAAATCTGGTGTCCTCATTTTCCGAACCTGCGTGAGACTTTTCCTTTCTTGATGTCGAGAGATTTTTGCTGTAACTATTATTATTAGACTTCCTTTCAGATTTTGCTGTTTTGTTGTAGTTTTTATGATCAGCGTGCTTGATGGTATTACTAATTTTCGTTGTTATTGCGATAAATATAGCAGCATTGGCAAGACTGATATAGCTGCAGTCATTTTTTTAAATTATTATTTTGAATTTTGTTATTGTTGTTAATGTGTTATTAAATTTCTTTTGAGACCTTGTAATGCTCCTCTACAGTAATGGTAGAAGCACCTATTATTATAATATAGAGCTATTAATATTTCAGTTTATTTTGTCTCCTATGTTGTTGTTGTTGTTGTAGTTGTTTAATCGCCTGAAGACTTGGCTTCATCATGAGCCACGTCGGATATTAATAACACCTGTTTTTGCCTGCTGGCGTCAGCAAATTACTCTACGACGACGTCGCAGGTGGGCGCCCCGTGCTGTTATGCTAGCATTACACCTCTCCTCTTGGCCAAGCTACCCTCAACCTTCCCCCCCCCCCTCACTCACGCCCCCACCCCAGGCACTGTGGCCCCCAGACCATGCTCATTTTGTGTGAAGGGGGGGGGGTTACAACATCTGGGCGTTGTTTGCATGTACATATTTGGTCAGAAAATTATTTCTGACCTCTTCAATCCGTAATCCCTCTTAGGGTGTTTCCTTCCTGCCTTTTCATACGTATGTATCTTCCATCTTCCACTTGCCTTTACTTGCACTCTGTTTTCCCTAACATATCATGAATCCCTTCCTTCTTACCCCTCTCCTTGCATACACGACTTGCAACTTTGCATCCTTCTCATACACCTCGTATATATTCTCTTGCCCTTGGAAAAGTAGTAAACTTCTAAGCAGTTTAGAATTCGACATCGTAGGACTCTAGTTACTGAACTGTATATTCGCTGCATTATACTTGATGCCTTTATTTTCTAAGGAACTGCAGTATATATACATACATACATATATATATATATATATATATATATATATATATATATATATATATATATATTATATATATATATATATATATATATATATATATATATATATATATATATATATATATATATACATATACTGAAGTTCCTCAGAAAATAAAGGCGACTAGTATAATGCAGCGACTATACAGTTCAGTAAATAGTGCCTTACGTTGTCGAATTATAAATTGATTAGAAGATTTACTACTTTTGCAAGGGTAAGATTTTTACGAGTTATATATATATATATATATATATATATATATATATATATATATATATATATATATATGTATCCTTTTTCAGAAATAAGAAGTTTACGTACAGGTAAATACGCTTCAGTATGTTGTAGAGAGAAAAAGGTCAGAGTAAGGAAAATATTGTTGACTTTCATGTATGTTGCATATCTATAAAACTGTATTCTTTCAGACATCTCCGAGAGAGAGAGAGAGAGAGAGTGCTGAACACGAGACTTTTTCATATGTTGGGAGAAAGTTAAATTCACCACTGTTGGACATCATTTTCGCAAGATGAGTTTTTATTAATTTTTTTCTGGATAAATGTCGCATTCACCGTTGCTCTTGTATGTGGGACATTCTGAGAATAGCAACCGAACAGCTGTCGTTCTTCAGCGCCATACAATTAAAGAGGAAAGTAGATGATTGTATGCGTTTATGCGGAGTGCATGAGGAGGAAAGTGGATTATGCAGTGTGTTTAAGCGGACTGCTTCCTTTTTCTTTACTTTATTTGCGGGATGTTTTTCCTCGAGTTAAGGCTGGTTTTCCCTCGGCTATTTAGGATTAGGGTCAGCTGTACTTCCTGAATTTTCTCTCGTTTGTTTTGGTCTTTATTGATGCTGGAGAGAGAGAGAGAGAGAGAGAGTTTGTCATTATTGCGAGTGACTTGCTTAACTATTTTTGCTTAGCATTAAGGGAATCCGGTTGTTGTAATGATAAAATTTGAATTGTCGACTTTTAGTCAGATTTATCTACTTTCTTGCATGTCTAAGTGATGCTCATCATGACCGAGACGGGATATCATTTATTGTCGAGTCAGATATATATATATATATATATATATATATATATATATATATATATATATATATATATATATATATATAAAAAAAAAGATTAAACTAAAAATAAGATTATTAATATCCAGTTCATGGTATTTCAGGAATATCAACGAAGAGGAATTAGAAGTGATAAATGATTTGGTACCTAAGTGACTCAACATTCGACATATGAACCAACGACTTCCATATATATATATATATATATATATATATATATATATATATATATATATATATATATATATATATATATATATATATACATACATACACACAGTATATATATACATATATTTATATGCATATATAAATATTTATATATAAATAGATGTATGTAATTGTGTGTGTATTTGTATGTTCCACATACACTCGGAAATGCATTGAGCAATTTCAACCAAACTTGGCATACATATGACTTACCATCTGGGAACAAGACGTGGGGGGGAGGGGGATAAGACATCACTGGCACCAAAGGGGGATGGTGTGGGAAGGGAGTGAAATGTAAAAATTACAGAAAACGAAGATATAAGTGTCTAATCCATTGTTTTTGAGGTTGCTGAGATGAATAGTGACATTCCCGATGCCCTTTAAGTCCAAGTTCAGCCCCAGTGGGGAGGGGGTTGGAAGGAGGTGACATGTAGAAATAACCAAAAGAACAGATATTAGTGTCTAATCCATAGTTGTCGCGGTTGCTGAGATTAATAATGACACTCCCGGTGCCCTTTAAGTCAAAGTTGAGCCCTGATAGGAAGGGGGTGACTGTAAAAATAACTGGAAATGACAGATATTAGTGTATAATCCATAATTGTCGAGGTCCCTAAGAATAGTGAAACCCCCGATGCCCTTTAAGTCCAAGTCTAGCATCGATAGGAAGGGGCGTGAGAAGGGGTAAAAAATAAAATGTAAAAAATGACACATATTAGAGACTAATCCATAGTTTTCGAAATCGGTGGGATGAATAGACACTCCCGATGCCCTTCAAGTCTAGGTTCAGCTCCGTTAGGAATGGGCGGGTGAGAAGTGGTGAAATATAAAATGTCAAAAATGCTGGGCAGTGTAACTGAAGCAACTATTTTAACAGGAATGAGAGAGAGAAATTTATTGGTTGTCATTCAGAGATTTCCAGGGCAGCTAGTATATATATATATATATATATATATATATATATATATATATATATATATATATATATATATATATATATATATATATATATATATAAACATATGTTTGTGTGTGTGAATATGAGTATTTATGCTTGCATATATGTATGTTTATGATAATGTTTAACATCTTGCTATGTCTCCCTAGGTTCAGTTTTTTGGATTCTCTAGCTTTTTCGTATTGATAGAAGAGACTGGGAGTCATTTCTCTTGTTTATTTATCCAACGTTGCTGAAATCCATTCCCATTAGCAGGGCTACATAAAAACTAAATAAAATTAAGAAATTCTACAACCTAAAAACTTGCTTAAATATTTAATATTTAAATAAAATATCTAGATACATGATATATCAGTCAACTCTTTAAGCTAAATATAAAATGAAATTTATGAACAGAACACAGTTGTGGGAAATAAAATAGATATAAAAATATACTAACTGTTAAGAGGTGTTGTTGGAAACTGTATAGGCTTTGGAAGGAATACGCAAAAAGGATGCTAAAGAGAGAGAGAGAAAAAAAAGAGGGGGACCTGAGAAATAGGTCGTTGGAATGGTTGGAAGTGGTTTAACTGCTTAAGGAAGGTGTCAGTTTCTTGATGTATAGATTCTGAGAGAAGAAGGAAGTGGCCATTTGACGTTCGAGAATGTATCTGGAAATTGTGCAGATTATTATTTTAACGTGAATTTGAATGATTTTGTGACATCGAAAGTCCTCAACGAGAACTGTTCCTTTGGATGTCTGTTATATTTTTGTCAGATCTTTGTTTTGATACCCAATAGTTGATATAGTTATGCTCTGGTATGTTGCACTCCCCTCTGCATTTCCTAATTCTTATCACCTCCTCTTTTTATACGAGGCTAGTCTGTTATTATCCCTCTTCCTTCTGTGTTCCCAGATTCCTACAACTTGGATTTGAAGGGCGGGTCCTTAATTATCCCTCACTATCTATTCACTTCAGAATATTTTATCAACGGTTTTTTTTTTTTTAGTTTTATTACCATTAATATATATTTGACATACCAATAACTGTTGTAAGTAGAAAACTTTCGAAGTTTTCTTATTCACGAAATATTTAAGTATATTTCAGATCTTTGAATTCAGCGGTGCTTTCAGATTAACCTGTTTTATCAGGGAATAGCATTCTCTCTCTCTCTCTCTCTCTCTCTCTCTCTCTCTCTCTCTCTCTCTCTCTCTCTCTCAACAAACATTCAGTTACTGCCTATAAATAGACGTTATATAAATACGCAACTTGATAAGTTAATGAATGCTATTAACTAGCTGTAATTACCAGCGCTAATATTAATTTCTCCGCAGATAAAAAAAGAAACTCTTAAAAAGAGGATGTCTTGCACTCGAGAGAAAAACTATAATTAATGGGGTTATTTATAGTTACCCATCTTACAGATCTGGGTAGACGTGCACGCACTCACGCACGTACATACATACACACAGACATGAAGACCATTTGTCTTATTTTCTCGACTCTGACTTCCCTTGTTTCTTTCTTTATTTAGTCTTCATTCGTATGGTTGGTTTTCCCTGTTACTTCTCATTCATCTGTTTACTTATTTTTCCTTGTACCTTCTCATTTATTTACTTAATTATTTACTTATTTATTTATTTAATTATGGATATATTGAAAAAAGTTAATTTTCCCATACATTTAGTTTTCGCCATACCATCTCTACCCAATGCGGTCATTTTGCAGATGATGGCAATGTGGTCTGCGGTAGCTTCCTGGGAAAGGTCACTATGTGTTTGTTTGTTATAATGAATGATTTTAATGGGTATTAAATGTTCGTATAGTTTTATTTAATTCTGCTCTTACGTTTTGCCTAAAGCTCCTTGAATGTTAATACAACACGGAAGTGCTAACATTCAAGGAGGATTAGGCAAAACGTAAGAGCAGAATTAAATAAAACTATACGAACATTTAATACACATTAAAATCATTCATTATAACAAACAAACAAATAATGACCTTTCTTAGGAAGCTTCCGCAGACCACATTGCCATCATCTGCAAAATGACCGCATAGGGCAGAGATGGTATGGCTAAAGTAAATGTATGGGAAAATTAACTTTTTAAATATATTAATAATTAAATAAATAAATAAGTAAATAATTACGTAAATAAATAGAGAAGGTACAAGGAAAAAAGAGCAAACGGATGAATGAGGGAAAACTAAATTGTATAAGGTAAATGACGTTATCGCCGTCACGTACCTGTTCGTATTTTCGTCCCGTTTGTGCCCTCTGCTTTCCCATGTGCCAGATGCACGAAGAATGAT
Source organism: Macrobrachium rosenbergii (assembly GCF_040412425.1). NCBI lineage: Eukaryota > Metazoa > Arthropoda > Malacostraca > Decapoda > Palaemonidae > Macrobrachium > Macrobrachium rosenbergii. Next base: position 14,167,404 of record NC_089788.1, on the reverse strand, counting down.
GCAACACCTGAAGAAACGCGAGTCGAAAAGAATAGAAAAAGGCCGAAAAGGATAGAAACCGAGATTACGTCAGAGTTGCATCTGCTGTGGTCACCGGAGAGTGTCGCGCAAACCGGAATTCATTTTCTTATTTTTCATAGAGTTATTTTGTTTAGGTTCTTATGAAGGGATGATGACGGGAGCTTCTTTGAGTTAGAGAAATCAGATGACTATTATGGTGTAATGAGGCAGTGAAGTTAGTTTGTGTCGGGTTTCTTATTTGTTGTGCTTGGCGTTATGGCTAAGAAATTGAATTTGTTATTATTATTATTATTATTATTATTATTATTATTATTATTATTGAAACCGAATCTCGGTTACGTGTAATACATAAGTGTTAAATTACTATGACAACTCGGGCATTTAATTTTTCATTGAATGTTCCCGCTCGTCGTAATCATAGTTGCAAGATTATTGCAGTTATTATGATTGTTGTTTATGGAAATTTAATACTTAATGGGATACGGAATATAGAAATAAACTTCTAACTCACGAGGGGATCGAACATAGGCCCTCACAGGTGAGAGACGAGCGGCCTACCAATGATGACTTCTGTGACACATTTGGTATGGCCCTCGTCTCGTGAGTGGTTTACATTCGATCCTTGGGCGAGATAAAAGTACTTTTATTATTTTATAATCGTGGTAATTATTTATTAATGAGCTTGATGGCGCGCACTACGCTGCGCCGGAACCCGGCACTGCCCGTCATGTCTTCCCTACACTCCCGATCCCTTACCTACCCCGCCCCCACCCAGGGCGGACAAACAAGGAAAAGCCACTCGGATTTTATTATTATAGAAGATTGGTTACTGTAATTTTAGAAAAATTAGGAATTATTTGCATCCGTAAATATCCCTGTAAGCTGTAAGCTAATGTTACATGATATTGATTCGTAATTGTATTACGGGCTAGTCGCGGAAGTAATTAGAAACATCTTCGTGGTTTGTGAACCAATTAAAGAACTTCAATTAGTGTATGCTGACATTCTGTTTACACTCAGGTTTTATGTTTCTTAAAATTTGTATGATTTAATAGCCTTCAAAACATCTATATAATTCATAAGGTTTGATAACTTTGAGCCTGTTATTTTCTGAAATATCTCGTAGGTCCCAGTGCTTGGCCTTTGGCCTAAATTCCATATTCAATTCAATTCAATTCAGTCATGGGTTTAAAACTTTTGAACTGACACGTGTTTCGAGAAGCTGTCACAGGTATTTCATCACTTGTTGTCTGTCATATCATATTTCTTCCTCAAAACTTTTTTTTTTTTTACATTCAACAGCTGTTAAACATATTAGTTGCTTACCTCATTCCCAAAGCTTCTTAATGTTTATATATATATATATATATATATATATATATATATATATATATATATATATATATATATATATATATATATATATATATATATATATATATATATATATATATAATATATATATATATATGTGTGTGTGTGTGTGTGTGTGTGTGTGTCTAATAGCTTACACGCCTTTATAAGGTAAGTTACTAAACGACCAAACAGTTACAATGGCGTCCCCCGAAATTTTATTAAACTTATAATCATTTCTTTATTGAGCAAGAGGACTTAACGTCAGCCAGAGTAACTTTTTCCCCTTTTTTGTGAACATTTTACGGAGCCAGTTGTCTGATTATAATTTGGGATTCACACATTATTCACCAAGCTTCCTACTTACCTAACGGTAATTAGTACTTCGTTAGTTATAAATATATATAGTCATTTGCCTTTCATATTCTTACTTCTGCTTCTCGGATATTATTTGCTGGGGACGTTGACTTATTTGAAAGTGTCAGTGCTGGCAGAAAGCCGGCAAAAAAAAAGAAAAAAAAAAACACCCAAACAACCGTATTTGGAAACGCATTCAGTAAAGTCAACATTTTCGTTGCAAGATGCTTTGGAAGTTTACCGAACAGCAACTCTAATGCTCCAGATCATGCTTGTGCTTCATAATGCTTTCAGTGATCGACCCAGAGCATTGGTTTATGTTGATTCATTAGATAGGCTATCGTAAAATACCAGAAACCTTCATGATGAATGAATTACTTATGTTAATTGAATTAGAGACTACTCTTAAGAACAGTATTTTTGACAAATGATTTTTTTTTATTGTAGCGTTTATTCTTTGAGTTGCAGCTTCGTGTCGGTTGTTATAATCCCAACTTGATCTCCTCTTGTCATGGGCCTTAATCCGTGAAGAACCATTAATAAATTGTTTAAATACATACATTAATATATATATATATATATATATATATATATTATATATATATATATATATATATATATATATATATATATATATATATATATATATATATATAGTGTTTGTCTGTGCAGAGAGAGAGAGAGAGAGAAAATAAATGTGTATAATGTACAGTACACCTTTGAAGTTCACGCCCGATAGTTTTATGCTTTTGGAAACTTGCCATCGTAACTTTTGAAATTTGTTTGTTTAGTAATATTTATTGTTTTATGATGAAAAAAATCTTCCTCTTACCTTCTTTTATGCATGTAAACCCAAACTAATACTAGCAAGGCAAATCTCATTTTAGTTTATTGCTCGAAAGTGGTTAACCAGCGTTGTTCTTTGTAGTATTGCAACATCTTGTTTTACTGTTTAAATAGCTTCCAGGACTCAGTCGTTAGGAAAATACTCTGTTAATTTTTGGCAGACTTTAAACATTTTTGGCGTATTTTCTCAAGATTCTTTACCTTATATCGTCAGCTTTCAGAAACACTTCACGCACTTGCATACACATGCATTACAGTATATATATATATATATATATATATATATATATATATATATATATATATATATATATATATATATATATATGTATATACATACATATACATACATATATATATATATATATATATATATATATATATATATATATATATATATATATATATATATACACACATACACATGCACGAAAATATACCCATTAATATTGAATTCACTATACCTTGGAAATAGCATAGAACCACAGGGAATTATATATGATAAATAAATCTGCCGGTCAGGATTCGAACATGGGCCTTCGGGTTTGATACAGAAGAAATTCAGCTATCAAGAGACACCCCAAAAGTCTTAGGTTCGAATCTTGGCCATTCAAATTCACATTTACAACTTGATTATATATATATATATATATATATATATATATATATATATATATATATATACACAGTATATACATACACTGTACATACATACATACAAATCGGCGTCTACGTATATAATAACAAATTCCTATAAGAATTGCCAGCGCAGTAGCCAGGTCATAATATCAATTTTGGAGAGTACTCTTCGTTGAACTTATCCAGTTGTTACGCTTCCAATGATTTGCTTTTCTTTTACCACAAGAGTTTTCATTGAATTCGGCTCTGCCTTACTTATGGAAATTTCAACTTAGTTGTGTTGAGACCTGGATTCTTTCTGTATATATCTATCTCCATTCACATACATTTACACACGCACTATAACACACAAACATATGTTTATAAGTACACACAGATGTATAAACGCTTACATTTTGAAACCTCAAGCACCTGCCTTATTCTTCCGTAGGGGAAAATAAAAGACCATTGTGGTTTATTCCTCAGTAATTCGTAATTGCCGTCTGCCCTTATTTATCTGTCGACTTACTACGTGTATTGTTCAGTCTTAGGTCAATAAAAAAAATTACCGTCATATCAAAGTAGTTCAATTTAGCTTTGTAAGACTCGACTCTCATCGTCTTGAAAGCGAACGTCCACTATTCTGTACTAGAGAGAGAGAGATTTCAGCCACGAGGGCAGTAGTGGTAGTAAGTAGCCTAGGCTGTGGAAGGGGGCACACCGTAGTGCCAATTGTAGTAAGTATCAGGGCCAGCGGCTATTTTTACAAAGAGCCATCGGTCGGCCGAATGCAGAGCATGCGAGAGAGAGAGAGAGAGAGAGAGAGAGAGAGAGAGAGAGAGAGAGAGAGAGAGAGAGAGAGAGAGAGAGAGAGATTGGGATTGGGGGTGAAATGTCTACTTCCTTGGACATGACTTTTAACAGTAGTACCTCCTCCATCTGGCTCCCCCTTCCCCCCTTCATACTTCTTTTCTTTCTCTAACGCCACTACTTACTAATCTTAGAACGGTGGTTTTCCCTTCTCTAAAATCCTCTCATATTTCTGTATGTCTTCCAGTATGTAAAGTTTCATACGTTACACACACACACACACACACACGTATATATATATATATATATATATATATATATATATATATATATTGTGTGTGTGTGTGTGTGTGTGTATATATATATATATATATATATATATATATATATATATATATGTAAAAAATCGTTTTAAATGCATATTCTAGGTTGAGCTTTACAAAAACTATGTAAATATATAGGCCTATACCTTAAAGAATTCTTATCTCTTATTTATGAATTGCACTATTCTTAAAACTTTTAATTGTAAATAGGAAATGACTAATGGGGCTCTTTCTTTATGGGAGTTATGGAGAGCAGAGTTGAACACTGTGCAATGTACTACCAAGAACGATAAGAATTCTCCAAGCTCATACATTCTTAGGTCTGCCTGAGGGTCAGATATTTTGCTAGCGGTAATAAACTCGTCGTCACAATGCTAATGAAAGTTTGAAAGTTGCAAATATTAGTCTTATTTCATTGCTGCGGCAATAATAATCACAAAACTATCCAGTCTCACTCTTACTTGACCGTGGTGGCAGTCGTCATAATATCTTATTTCGTTGTAACGACAAAAATTAGTCAAGGACATACTCTCTTTCGGCTATACTTCACTTTAATGCCATTATTTTATTTCAGCCATACATTGCAACGGCAAGTATTTTGTTTCAGCTCTATTTCATTGTAACAAAATTATTTTATTTCAGCCTTCGTTGTAACAGCAGCATTTATTTCAGCCTTACTGCGATGTAACAACGGTATTTTATTTCACCCTTTACTGTAAGACCAGTATTATGTTTCAGTCTTGTTTGGTTGTAACGACCGTATTTTGTTTCAGCCTTAATTCATTATAATGACATTATTTTGTGTCTGCCTTACTTCATTGTAACGACAGTATTTTGTTTCTTCCTTACTTCATTGTAACGACAGTATTTTGTTTCTGCCTTACTTCATTGTAACGGCAGTATTTTGTTTCTGCCTTACTTCATTGTAACGACAGTATTTTGTTTGTGCCTGACTTCATTGTAATGACATTATTTTGTTTCAGCCTTACGTCATTGTAACAACAGTATTTTATTTCTGCCTAACTTCATTGTAATGACATTATTATGTTTCAGCCTTACTTCATTGTAACAACAGTATTTTGTTTCTGCCTTTATTGTAACAACAGTATTTTGTTTCTGCCTTTATTGTAACAACAGTATTTTGTTTCTACCTTACTTCATTGTAATGACTATTTTTTCAGCCTTCATTTTAATAGCAGTATTTTGTTTCTGCCTTACTTCATTGTAAAGGCAGTATTTTGTTTCAGCCTTGTTTAATTGTAATGACAGTATTTTGGTTCAGCCTTCATTGACAGTATTTTGTTTCTGCCTAACTTCGTTGGAATGACTATTTTGTTTCAGCCCTACTTCATTGTAATGACAGTGTTTTGTTTCAGTCTGGTTTCAGCCTGACTTCATTGTAATGACAGTGATAAGTCACATATTTATCCCATTTAACCATATTTCATAGAGTGTAATAGTTTCAGCCTGTAAGAGTAAACGTTCCAATTATTTTCCATTCCAGATAAAACGGTGAGAGATGGGTGGAGAACAAAGCCGAGACGCCGGGGGCGTGGTGGGCGTGGGCGGTCGGATGGACAGTATGGAGGGACGGGGTCCCGACGCCCGCCCTACGTCAACATCGCCACGCCCATCCATTTGTTCGGACGCCGATCTTCCTTATATCTCCTATACTGTCAATCGGCCCATAGGCGGTAAGTGGGTCCAGAGGATTTCTCTCCCTCTTCGTTGTTGTTGTTTTTTTTTTTTTTTTTTTTTTTTTATAATCCGGTGATTCTTACTTATAAAGGAGAGTGCCTAATGTTCCTTCGCTGTGTGTAGGTATGGTATTGATTTGCTTTGTAAATTTTATAAATTTTCTGTGGTTTTTCTCGCTTATAAATAATGTATGCCGAGTTTTCTTCCATCTGCCGTTTGATAATTCGTCATGAGTCGTAGAAAGAATACTAAGATAAGGACTGATATCTTAACAGTTAGTATTTCTGTTTGAAGACTTAAGTGGAGCTGGAAGATATGCCCGATTTATTAACATTTTTTTTTTTAATTCTAATGACCCATGATAAAGATAATCGTGAAATAATAGCGTAACCAAAATGTTTGAGTGAGGTTAGATTTTTATTTGTATTACGCGCAGTAAAAAGTGTCTTGTTACTTTATCGTTAATTTTAAGATTGTTGATGTATTAATCGATGTCTGAGAAAAACTGCGGTTTTGTTGTATCCTAAGTAATTTTTTTTTATTTGTCTGTTATTTTAGGCATGTTGTTTGTAACTTCATTCTTTGTGAAATATATGTCGCAAAGTAAAGGGGTGCGCTCAGTTGGGATTATTCATTAAAAGTATAAGATGTTTTGAAATTAGATCTGCCTGGTTGCCATAGAAAGCATAAATAGGTTTTATGTTACACAATGCATATTTAGCTCACTTGTTGTTATACCTGCAAGTCAGCATCTACTTCCGGACCATAACAGAGTACCATTGTTGCAATGCCATCATGGTGCACACCTGTTGCATAGCTACATCTTTTGTCCCCGAAACGGTGTCATATGTGCATATTAAAATGATCAGTTCATCCTTTAAAAGTTCATTGTCAGTGGGTTACCATTTCTGCTCAGAATAGAAAATTTGGAAAAAGAGTCATAAACTATAACAAGCGAAAGGTCCCAATGAACGTTTACGAAAAATATCATTTCACCCTACCCTCTTCAGGAAGGGGGTGGTGTCTCTGAGGTCAGAATGCTTATTGTTTGAGAACATCGTCATTTTAATCAATTAAAAGGTCAGGTCTTTTTGTACAGGTAATTGAAGACTAATGTGAATCCCGTTCTCCATAGTTGAGCAGGGTCAGTGGGGTCGGGATGTAAACTTTTAAAATTATATTGCGCCGTGTAATAGGAGGTTGGTGGTGTCATATAAAACGGGTCTGTGTGGTGGCATTACAGGACACCACTTATCATAAACAGAGTGTCTTTGTGACCTCAGGTATATAGGACGATTAATTAATGGGATTTAATGGCTGACAGTAGCTGTGAATGTCCTGTGGCTTACCCTTTTATTTACTGATGCATTGTCTGAATGGGTTCAGACTTTTCAAAGAATATTTAGAGTGCATTTTCCTTTGTGAAGGTTACTTGCTGTTATTGTACATATTTACATGGGTTTGGTTATGCTTTTATTCACACTATTCTCCTTCCCTTTCCCTGGTCTTCCATTGACGTATCTGCTTCGCATCTCAGCTGCGTACAATAAATATTTCCCCAGGGAGCTTCCAAAACAATGATGGAAAGACAATTCTCTTAATTATGGTACTGACAGAAATAAGGGACGTGAAATTCAGGAGAGAAAGTCATTAGTTATGATAAGAAATGAAATGTTTGAAATTCAGTGTAATACGAACTGCCAGTTACAAGTCTAAGGAGTCACTCGCTGCATTTCGAGAAAGAATTGGAAAAACTCGTTATTTATGATTCCTCTGTGGCTGGGCCTCCCTTTGGGAAAGGGGCCAAAAATTGGCCTTGGTTGTGTTTCTTGTAAATACGGATGAGATCTTTTATTTTATGCGTCTGTAAATTGCGATAAAGAGTACTTTGTCTTTTCTTTAGAATTGGATTTTACGTTAGTTTTCTCCCTCATGCTGTCTTTTTTTTCTTCTTCTTTTTATCGAGGAGGGATAACTGTGTTTGTTTGTTAGCACATTCCGCATTTTGTTTTTTAAGTTAAATATTAGGCTAACATTTCAGTTAAGGCGGAAGGTCTTGGTTAGGAAAGATAGTCGAAAATGGCTTTACATTTTTGGTAATTAGCGTCGGAAATGCAATATTTTATAATATGTGTGCTATTCATTTATGTATTTTGTACTTCCCAACTAATATTCCCACGTCTTACATATATAAAAAAAATTACAACTTGGAAGGCACTGACAGTAAAAAGGAATTATATCTTGAGGCGAACACAACTTTCACAACAAACCGTATCCTTTCTTGAATACTATGGAGAGAGGATAATTACCTTCCTCATCCTGGTAATGCAAAAAGAAATACATTCGCAACACCCAAGGCTAGGTATGTGAGTATTCTATAGCAAATGGAGTTACATGTTATTTTTTGCCATTATAGTTGGTTGCAAAATTTGTGCTGTACACTTTCAGTCAAAAGAGAATTATAATAGAAACGTGCCATGTTTGTCAGTTAGTGATGATTATATTTAAGGTAGTTGTATTGGAGATGTGAATGCAAAAGCAGAAGTTACTGAAGGGATTTGAATTTACGGGATGTGTATTTAACATTGCCTTAGAGTTAACGACCAGTAAACAAAGACGGATGACTATACAATTCAGTGGCCTTGAATTTCAGTTGCAATAAATTTCTAAAGTTAATGATTGAAAAATCTTTTAGTTTAAAAGGATATTTAGGAAAAGTTAATGATTGAAGAGTCTTGTTGTTGAAAAGTATATTTTGGAAAGTTGATGACTGAAGAGTCTTCTTGTTGAAAATTTTTTTAAGGAAAATTAATGATTGAAGAGTCTTTTTGTTAAAAAGGATATTTAAGAAAAGTTAATGATTGAAGAGTCTTCTTGTTAAAAAGGATATTTAAGAAAAGTTAATGATTGAAGAGTCTTCTTGTTAAAAAGGATATTTAAGAAAAGTTAATGACTGAAGATTCTTCTTGTTAAAAAGGATATTTAGGAAAAGTTAATGATTGAAGAGTCTTCTTGTTAAAAAGGATATTTAGGAAAGGTTAATGATTGAAGAGTCTTTTTGTTGAAAAGTATATTTAGGAAAAGTTAATGATCGAAGAGTCTTTTTGTTAAAAAATATATTTAGGAAAGTTAATGATTGAAGAGTCTTCTTGTTAAAAAGGATATTTAGGAAAAGTTAATGATCGAAGAGTTTTTGTTAAAAAGTATATTTAGGAAAGAGTCTTTTTGTTGAAAAGGATATTTAGGAAAAGTTAATGATTGAAGAGTCTTCTTGTTAAAAAGGATATTTAGGAAAAGTTAATTATTGAAGAGTCTTTTTGTTGAAAAGGATATTTAGGAAAAGTTAATAATTGAAGAGTCTTCTTGTTAAAAAGGATATGTAGGATAAATGGATGTGAGATGAGTTACGGGAATAGTTGAATTGTTTTAATGGGAATTGACGCAATTAGAGTATTGGTTAAAGAGTGTTAAACAAAATTTCAGGATGTGGTTTTGAATGTGAAAAAAGTTAGCACGTGCATCACTTCACCACAAAATTATAAAGTTTGATAATGCTGTCTATCTAAAATATGCTGTAACCATAGATGGAGATCGTTGATTGTATCATTAGGGGTCAAACATATTGCTCGTAGTGGATGTGTAGAAAAAGTCAATAGTGAGATGATAAAATAAGTGCTGTGTTGAAATGAAAAATTGATGTTAAAATGACAGTTTTAAGAAAGGATTAAAGTACTAGACAAATCTAAATTAGAGTATAGGAAATAAATAGAAAAATATAAATAAATCCAGTAAAAATCTCACCATATACATTAAGGTGTTTGTGAAGTACTTGATGGGCCAAACGGTGGTAGCTAAACATCAGAAGAAGCAGAATAACAAAATCAAACAAATATAAAAAGGCAACGTTGTATGTAAAGGATACGAACTGAATATTTTAAACGAGGTGCTGGATACCGGTAATGGAGAATGTACTTACGATATCATTGCAAATATGTAAATCTTGTTGTATTAGTTCGAAAGGTAAGAATGTCTTTAGAAGTTGAAATTAATAAAGATACACGTTATAGTGTGCAGTAAATGATGGACAGTTGTCGTACATATATGGATTAGAAGGGATTAACTGCTGTAGCAATAACAAAAATTGGCTGATGGTTACTCACAAAACTTGCATATATTAATCAAATTTAATATAGCAGTTTTTTCTTGAAAAATAGCTGAGTAAGAGAAGTATAGCATATCAGAATAGCAAATTTTGCATAGGTATAGAATAGCAAATTTTGTCTAGGTGAAGAGATTATTGTTTGCTGAGAAGGTTGGACCAGAAAAGTGAATTTTATCATATTAAGAGTAACAAAGAGTAAAAGGGAAGAAGTATGAAAAAGTTGAGCGGTAGGTAGTAAAGGCCCACATCTTTTTAGAACCGTGATTGTGTGTGCATGTTGTGAGTAATATTTTGAAAGGAGAGTGGACAAGCTGCAGACGACGTGATTGAGTGTTTTAGAAAGCTGAAGAAAAGTATGAAAGCATGTGCAGTGGCGTTATGAGTAACTGGTTGATGAAGGTTGCCCATTTTGAGACAAATTCATGCACCCATGAACTGTCATGCACGTGCTCGCGCACCCACAAAAAACGCACGAACGCTAGTGGGCGCGCCTGTGCACATACGCATAGCGAAATAAATTGTATAAGAACGGTCTGTGTTTGTGGTAAGAATGCGTGGTTTATTTGTCAGTGGAAGTTTGCATTTGGGAACGAAAGTGTCTTGTTCATTAAAAGGGAAGCTTTAGTTTTTAAGTAATTGGCCTTTTTAATGTGTGCGCGAAACCTCGGCAGAAAGACGAGTAACCATTGATTGGCCCCTTAGGGAGTAATGCCGTCGTTGCGGTTCTTTGCAGCGTTCCTTAGGCCCCTAGCTGCATCTCCATTCATTCCTTTTACTGTACCTCCGTTCTTATTCTCGTTCTTCCATCTTAAGTTCTACCTTCTCCCAACAAGTGATACATAGGGCAATTACAAGTTTTCCTCCTGTTACACTTTTTTAAAACCCCTTTACTCTCAGTTTCCCTTTCAGCGCTGAGTGACCTCATAGGTCCCAGCGCTTGGCCTTTAGCCTAATTTTTATATTCCATTTCCAACCACTGATTGGGGTAAAGGGAAAGGCATTTGCGTAAAGATATTGGAATCTTATCCTAGTGGTGTAAACATGTCAAGAGAATTTGAGAAATGTGGCTCGTAAAAATGATGTGCAAAGATGAAGCCTTTTTCAACAACTTGATAAGAAATGCCAAGTTTTATTTATTTATTTATTTATTTATTTTTGTGTTTATTAATCATGGATGATGAAAGATATGAGATGAATTTTTCATTTTGAGAAGCAAAGTGCAGTAAAGGTAATCATTCTGCTGTTTGGTGGGGGTGAGAAAATAAGTCTAATGATACAGTCACATGAAGGGGATATTTATTGATTGGTGCTCTCTCGCCTTTTGAAAGGAAATGAGTTTTGTAGCTGATAAATTACTTATATGCTTGTTTGAATTTATTTCTCCAGCAGTTTTACAAATGTCTTACACACAAGAATTCTTGCCCTCACGTATTAACATTATACAGTATGTATGTATGTACGTATATATATATATGTATATAGTATATATACTGTATATATATATTTTTTTTCCGAGGCCCTATCCATCCCCGTGGGTGCCACAGGAAATGATTGACTGACATACAGGTGTATAAATACAGTATATATGTGTGTGTATGTGTATATTAAAAATTGTACGTCTTGTAAGGTTGTGAAGTCTACGGTCGTTGTCCTCCCGATGTCAAAGATTCACAGTTTCTAGTCGGAAAGACCTTGCATTGAAATATTTACTTTGAAGGCGACGACCTCGCAAAGTGTAACGGATCCACCTCTCCCCGTCAAAAATTGCAAATGCTAACAAATTTGTTACTGGTTAGACGCACCGGTTTCAGAAAAAGTCCTTGCACAAACATACATATGTAGGCAATATATATATATATATATATATATATATATATATATATATATATATATATATATATATATATATATATATATATATATATAAATTATATTTATAAACACTCACACTTAAGGTTCTTTGCAGCGTCCCTACGGCCCCTAGCTGCAACCCCTTTCATTCCTTTAACTGTACCTACGTTCATATTCTCTTTCTTCCTTCTTACTTTCCGCCCACTCTTAACAATTCTTTAATAGTGCAGCTGCGAGGTCATCCTTCTGTTACACCTTCCAGATCTTTTTTACTGTCAATTTCCGTTTCACCGCTGAGTAACCTCATAGATCCCAGCGCTTAGCCTTTGGTCTAAACTCTACATTCTAATCTTTCCTTTATATATATATATATATATATATATATATATATATATATATATATATATATATATATATATATATATATATATATATATATATATATATATATATGTGTGTGTGTGTGTACACGCACACACACACACACACACACATATATATATATATATATATATATATATATATATATATATATATATATATATATATATATATATATATATATATATATATATATATATATACATACATATATATATATATATTCCTGTATACTGTAATTATTGTCTTGTAATACTAAGAACCCCTGATATCCTGCTCAAAATATAAAAGGCCTTTGTGTTAAAAAATATCGGTGTAGATGAGCATGTTTTGATTTTGTATTGGCGTGTGAGTGTTTAGCGAAACAACATTCTAGCAAAGTCGGAGCATTTTCACAAACTTTCAAATTTCACAAACTTTCAATTTTCACCGCAAGATTTATTGTAGAGAAAGACGAGGAGAAATCGGGTGCACATGGACGTTTCGTGGAGGGGGTTCAGTCCGAAATACTTGCTGGGTGATTAAGAGAGACTGTTATAGTGACGTCAGAAACTGCATACCAGCAATCCAAGAATACAACAGACGAGGACACGAGAGAGAGAGAGAGAGAGAGAGAGAGAGAGAGAGAGAGAGAGAGAGAGAGAGAGAGAGAGAGAGAGATTAAGTGGCACAGGAGGAGGAGGAGGAGAAGATTAGGGAGTCTCCCCTTTAGAAGAAAGGGGGAGGAAGAGAATGGGGGTTTCGGTAGAAAAGAATGTTATTTGGCGTCCTCCGATGGAGGAAAGAACAAGGAAGTTTGAAACGATGGTAGAAAGGCTTTTACCGGTATTCTTGGAGTTGCTTCCAATTTTTGCCTCTCTCTCTCTCTCTCTCTCTCTCTCTCTCTCTCTCTCTCACACACACACACACACACAACAGAATGAAGGAAATATTCAGTACATTTTGCATATTTAAATTTCAAACTTCCTTCTCTGTCGAACTGTGGTGTGTGTGTGTGTGTATGTGTGTGTGAATTACGCAATAACGACAGCAATAACCTCACCAATGCGTCATCGGATGTCAAGGGCGCTTCTCGACTGGCCACCTGTAGAGGTAATAAGAAAAATGGAATTCGTAATACGAAGTGATAGGTCGTGCCATCAGCCATTTATGAAGGAGATGGATTGTTTGCGAACGCCAGCTTCGAGTTTAGGAGAAGAAGAAGAAGAAGAAAAGGAAAGAAAGAAGGAGGGGAAAGAAGAGGAGAGCGGTGGCCCGACGGTGGGTGGGGGATGGAGGGTGAATTTTTATAGAGGGGTGGGAGAGGAGTAATGGGATTGAGGTGGTCTCCTCATTCTCAAGAAAGTTGGCAAAGATTTGTCGGAGGCTGCCGCCGTCCTCTGCAGCCTGCGTCAGGAGCGAAGGAGTGGTTTTGTGCTGGGGTTTTCCAACATTATTTCTCTCTCTCTCTCTCTCTCTCTCTCTCTCTCTCTCTCTCTCTCTCTCTCTCTCTCTCTCTCTCTTTTATGCACAAGTAACAACCTGGCTTTTATTTATATTTTTCAGCCTGTATTTACTTAATGCTCTGTTGCTTTTTTTCTCCTCTGTCTCTCTTTCCTGACATAACACACATAACACCTACAAACATATTACAGCTGTGTTATTTGCCCCTCTGTCACATTACACAGCTCTCTCTCTCTCTCTCTCTCTCTCTCTCTCTCTCTCTCTCTCTCTCTCTCTCTCTCTCTCATACAGGGCTATTTTTTTCTTTTTTACACATATTTGTATTACGGGTTAGCCTCTCTCTCTCTCTCTCTCTCTCTCTCTCTGTGCTGAGCTGCTATATCGGTGATGTGATGTGCAGTTGTGAGTTGTGATGTAATGAAAATAGTATCCACTTTTCCCGAAAACTTTTGAAATGTAGAAGCTTGGATATTCAAGTTCGTCTTGTATTTAGAAAGACTGTTAATCTTAAGGACGGTTTTAGGCTGTGGGAAAAGCATTGTAAAGTCTGCGAGGCCATTTAAACTTAATTCATCCCTGTTGATATATGTATTGAATTGTACACTTGGTAGTTGGCCAACTGTGCCCGATTGCAGTTATGGTAAAGAAGGGCATTAGGCTAGTCGTTTCATTCCCAAATCACCGCTGAGGGAAAAAGGCGTGATATAAATATTATATATATGTATGTATGTATTATATATATGTATATATATATAATTATATATATATATGTATGTGTGTTTGTGTCAGTATACATGTATAAAGTACAAACAAGACAAGGTGCATGGCGCTGATCAATATCATTACAAGTTCAAATGTCGTGCCCCTCATTATTCATGAATAAATGTTAAAATTAGGGAAGGCTAGGCTCATTATATCCCCATCTGTTTGTCCATTTGTCTTTCTCGACCTTTGCTATGAGATTAGGAAGGCAAAATTAGTGGTTCTCTTTAACTCTGCCAGTGCTTTTTGAAGTATATATACTGCAAAAGCCTTAGCAGTCTCCTGTGAAGCACCAATACGAGAAGTATTTTGAGAAGATAAAAATAAAGTTTGTTTTCTTCCTTTTCGTTTATATTTGGCTGCTCTGCATTTGAATTCGTTTACCTTTTTGCATCAAGAAAGTTACCAAATTCGAACATTGTCACGTGACCATGACTATAAGACGTATCTAACGCGTTGCAAGGTTAAGTCGCCTTTCTCGTGAGTGACAATGAAGTATTGACTTTTCCCGTGTCATTTTTTGTATATTTATATTTCTCTATTTTCCTGCACGAAATGTTTATGCTTAAGTTTATGGTCATGAGGGAGAAATAAAGAATTAAATTCGGGAGGTGCTAGTAGGAGAGAAAGAAGAATGCATTGCAATCAGCGGGGTTGCTAGGAAGAGAAAAACAAAGAATGCAATTAAGGAGGTGCTAATGAAAGAATGATGGTTTTCTATCCATGTGTGTTTATTAAGCAATGGAAAAATGTTAACTAAGAGCATATGAGCCCAAGAAAGATAAAAACTATGATCATTTTTTACTGTTTTAAACTAGGACTTGACTTGCCTCACCGTAGTTCGGGAGGGAAATATGGAAAGGATATAGCTCCATAATCTTCTGATTCTGAAGACGTGGAAAGTAGGGACCTTCAGAAATTATGGAGACAAGGAGGGAAGGCCGCCTCTAAAATTCAGGAGACGTGGAAAGCAAGGACTTTTGGAGACATGCAAAGTAGGCCAGTTAGAAAATTCTGGAAAAGGACTTCCAAATATTGTGTAGGCTTGTAATAGAGGCCAACAAAATTGCTGTATGCATGGTAAGTAGGTACTTCCCAAGTATTATATTGGGACGTCCAAAAAATTCCGGAGACATGCTGAGATTTACAAATATTTTGGAGTCACTGAATAGGAACTTTCCTAAAATTCTGGAGTCAGTGAAAATATGGGCTATTAAAAAAAAAATTACGGAACATGGAAGTTAGAGACTTTTAAAAGAGTGGGAGTCAGAAAAAGTATTGATTTCCAAAATTCTGGAAACTTGGAAAATAGGAAGTTTTTAAAAAACATGAAGAAAATTCTGGAGGCAAGGAAAATAAGGATTTCCAAAACAATCTCAAGTTTCTTGCAAACATTGCACTTCTTGCATTATTTTAGATCGTTTGTAAGCAGGAAATAGTAGTATGGGAAAGTGATTGTGTTCTCAGAATTATAGAATGGTTAAAAGGAAACTAATAACAAAATTGGCGAAAGGTGTCTTTGCATGTCACTGCATGCACAAGATTTGGCATTCCTTGCTAGATTCCTAGTTTGACCCAAAATTCGTAGCCCTGAACTTCCCCTGAGGTACGCTAAGAGAGCATTATAGGAATATTGTGATTGCTTGATTCGTAAGTGTTTCATATCGTGGCAGTGGCTATGGTCATCGGTAGTGGAAGCAAACAGTTTGACTAAGAGAGATTATAAGAAGTTTTGAAGAAACTTTCACTTCATACATGTTTTATAAATACTTTCACACCTTACATACCTTCGTAAAATTGTATATGATTTAAAAAATGGAAATATTTATGCGAAATGGGACAACTCATCGCCGGCCCAACTATATCGCCGGCAAACTCATCGCCTCGACTAACGCTAAAAATCCGAACTTAAAAAAAAAAAATAAATAAAAAAGAAAGAGCACAAAAAATAAAAATGTGAAAGAAAAGAAAAATTCAATGCAAGTGAAAAACACTTTTATTTATTAATAGTACTGGCAGGAATATTAGTAATTATAAAATATATTTAACCGACGTATATAATTGTCTTCGAGCCAATTCAGAATTGGCATGTGTTCTGTAGATAATTCGTCAGCTAAAGCATCCACAAAGCTATCTATATGTTCAACAGATACAAATTCAAGAGACAATATCATCTTTACTTTTAACGAAAAATTGTTGTCGTTATTATAACGAGAACTTAGACTCGAAGCCGCAGTGCGCCTCTGCATATTTTGACTTGGGTGAAAGAGGCAACCTTTTAATTCTACGTTTAGAAATATTTCTTTGATTGCGCTAAATGCCGCGAGTTCAAAATCTCATACAATCGATCTCAGGTGCATGGTGGATTCAATTTCTTTTGTTATTTCAAATAACCCTGAATATGCAGCTTTCTGTTTGTTAGGTAAAAAAGCATCAAGTACTGCATGGGATGACACCTACTTTTTGGGCCAGTACAATATACACCTGAGAAAATAATTTTGAAGCTATCTTAAAGGTTCCATCTACATACCAAACTTCTGATGAAACCAAATGGTGCTAATAAAAAATCTTCTTTCTGGTTTGGCTCTGTTTCGTAGGTCGCATATTCATCAGGGATTGCTAACTGATGAAGGTCAATTGGGTCTGGCGGAGAGACGCTCAATTCATTCCAGTTCCGTCGAATAGTTTTCTTCGGATGCAACCCCTGTACCGCTTGGGAAACATTAGCCAAAATTCATTCCTTACTACACTTGGGTTTTCCATTGTCTCTTCAGCTCGTGTTTTAATTTTTGTAGTAATCGTCTTTGCCAGCTCTACTCTTATTGGTGAAGAGTCATGGGGTGTGAGTATTTATGAATTTCACTGTTTCCAAATCTTGTGTGGATTCTTGCTTTACATGTGCTGAGATGTTCACATCGCCAAAACATCAAATCACTGTCGGTTTTACTAAATTTATCAAAAAATTAATAAATATCCATTATGTGAAAGCTTCTCTTTGCCTCGCTGACTTAATACTCCCTCCGTTGTAAAGGGCTTTTTGGAATCATTTCAAACTGAAGTTGCCAGCATCGAAAGGTTATTAATGACTAAAGTCATCGTTTAAGTTGACACATAGTTGAGTTGGTAATTGGGTCATTTGTGGGTAACTGGGTAGTAAGTGGGAAATTATTTTCGTGTTATTTACTGCGTTGTAAATAAAGGTGTCTTTGAGTGAATTTCGATTTTTAGCGTAAGTTCGTTGAGGCTATGAGTTGGGCCGGCGATGAGTCGTGCTAGACTCTATTTATGTTAACATCGTCTGGTCAAGCGCGGCTAGAAAGGAAAAGTATTAAAGGATGGTGATTTATGACAAAAAAAGGAAGACGGTGACAGAAAGAACAAGGAAACAGATGTAGTTCTGTGACCTGAGGCATTCGAACTGAAGTCAGTCGTACATTACGTAGACTCTCAGTGATTCAAGTTAGACTGTATATATGTCGCTGTAGTAGTAAAAATTTTCCTTTTATATATATATATATATATATATATATATATATATATATATATATATATATATATATATATATATTGTGTGTGTGTGTGTGCGCGCGCGCGTGTATGTGTATGAATCTACAGTATATATGTGTCTTAAGTGCAATAGTTTTGCAGGCAACGTATAGTCAGCTCCGAGCTATTTTCTCAGAAAGTTCTCAATCTCTTAAAATTTCAGCAAGTTTCATCAAGTCAAATTCACCTGATCTTTAATTATCTTGATATCGCACTCGAATGCTCAGAAACGGGTGTAAACACGGCATCCCAACTCTCTTTGGTGGCAGTAATTCAAAACCGAATGATTATTTGGAAGGGTAAAATGTCAGAGTTTGGAATCAAATCACTTACTAGTAGCCTGTAGCTTCCGTCGTGTGTGCATATAGCACTTGCATACATACGTAGAGAAAGAGAAGTGGAAACTCTATGGGGATATTTTTCGGTTTATTAGTGATGTCTGTTTGCAAAATAGACATCGTGAAAAAAAAAGTCATATTGTTTTTCAGAATTTAGGTATTTAAGCAAATCATTATTTACGTATTAGATTGAAATCCATATTTTCTCTTAGTATAAATTTCAAAGATTTACTTTCAAAATGTGATAAACATTGCTCTTTTTTATAAATGTCAAAGATTTACCTTCGAAATGTGGTAAACATTGCTATATTTTTTATTTTGAAATGTAAGTTAGTGTATCTAGCTTACGTCTAAATACATGGAGGTCTGTTCAGCATACTATATGGAATAAGAAGCGTGCGTTCTGTCTGTAAAAAAAAGTAATTTTATGAAAATACAAAAACCCATGGGGAATTTAATAAATAAAAAAATACGAATTTTAAAAATCTTAACTTACGCTGATTTTTATCATTACTTAGTTTTTTTTTTTTTACTGCGCAGATGGAAACGTGAGTAATTGTATTTAATGTGTGCGTGTGTTCCAGTGTAGAAGCATGTGCCTTTTTTGCATATTTATTTTTAAAGTTTCATTTTCATTTATCACTTAGTTCCAGTGCTTGGCCTATTGCCAAGACCCGGTACCCAACTTCATTGTAAGCCCTCGGGCCAGCCCTAATCAGTTCAGTGGTCTGGTTAAGCTATTTTATTGGTAATAATGATCTGTCTGTAAAAAAAAAGGTTAGGTTAACGTACAGTCCTGATGAAAAATATGCGAACATATCTTCTTCAGAAGTTGTGGATTAGCACTCCTTTATTCGCTAATGCAGCAGCGGTATTTTTAATTCATAAGCCCATGTGTAGGCGTATGTATATGCTCATTTATGATTACGTCGCATAGTCCGGCAACTTCAACTGAGTACCGAAAACAGTAGAATTTACCTTTTGTAAGCAGCTCAGGGGATTGCGTCATTGTGGTTGAAATGTTGGAACATTACAAAGAGTACCGGTTTATTACTAGTCTCTGAGAATTGCCTTGGTCGTTGTATTTCGTTTCCAGTGTTCACTGCTAGGACTTTGCTCAAAGTTCATTTACAGTTTACAGCTTTAAAACTGTAGTAACTAATTGTCCATTGTTAATGGATGCGTTTTTACGCATTAATTGTGAATGTAATTATGCAACATTTTCATTGCTTAAATACACACATGTATATATGTATGTTTGTGAACATGCTGCATTTTCAGTTTTGACACATATACAGTGTGTATGTATATATATATATATATATATATATATATATATATATATATATATATATATATATATATATATATATATATATATATATATATATATATATATATATAGGATATACATATTTATATATGCATGTTTGTATGGATATATAACTTCTCACAGAGGAATTAAAGTGTCACATAAAGTATAAAGGGTATTTAGCCGTAAGTATATGCCTTATTATAAGGCATTCTCAAGCAAACTCATAAAACTCATATTGCTTGAGAATGTCTTAGAGTAACAACGAAAGATCGTGCTCGCCTTTATTTAACTTAATTTGTGGCCATTTTCTCTCTCTCTCTCTCTCTCTCTCTCTCTCTCTCTCTCTCTCTCTCTCTCTATATATATATATATATATATATATATATATATATATATATATATATATATATACATATTTATATATGCATGTTTGTATGGATATATAACTTCTTACAGAGGAATTAAAGTGTCACATAAAGTATAAAGGGTATTTAGCCGTAAGTATATGCATTCTCAAGCAAACTCATAAAACTCATATTGCTTGAGAATGTCTTAGAGTAACGGCGAATGATCGTGCTCGCCTTTATTTAACTTAATTTGTGGCCATATTTTCTCTCTCTCTCTCTCTCTCTCTCTCTCTCTCTCTCTCTCTCTCTCTCTATATATATATATATATATATATATATATATATATATATATATATATATATATATATATATATATATATATACCGTGTATTTACAAGTATATATCTTTTATTATAATAAAAGTGAATATTTGTATATTTGTTTGGATGCTACGGAAATCAGAACCGCTTGACAGACCCAAACAAAATTTTGCACACGGCCTTTATGTCACCCCAGAAAGGCTTATAACTCAAAATGAATTCCTTACCCCGTGATAGACATACAAACAGAAAAAACAAATGAAATTTTCGTTTTTACGTCACCTTTTCCTTTAGTGCTTTATGAGTTAATTCTCATTTTCCACCTGACGCTCCACCTTTTCTGTCAGGCACTGTCTGTATGTGTATATATAATTATATATATATATATATATATATATATATATATATATATATATATATATATATATATATATATATATATATATATATATATATATATATATATATATAATGTTTGTGGGTGTGTGGTGTGTTTGTGTGTGTGTGTGTGTGTGTTGTGTGGAGTAGAACAGTGAAAAATATGTTAAAGAAATTCATTTAAATCAACTGAATTAAGGATATTCTATACAGAAGAAGAAATGCTAAACAAAGAACAAAGGGGGTAATGTAAATTTTTATAAGGTAAACTGATATGAAAAATATATGACACAAATTTCCGAAACAAAAACATATAAGAACCAAAATTGCAAGCCACAAGCGTGGTATGTAGTGCAGTACACCTGAACTTTGGACCAGGTCGTAGTTTAAAATGACTTAAAAAATCTATATATATATATATATATATATATATATATATATATATATATATATATATATATATATGCATATATGTATGTAATGTGGGTTCACATATATTCGTTGACATATTTACCTCAGCACTACATATAGCATAATTATGAGTTGATAAGTTGATGGTGATTTAGGTGCAGATGCATATTTTTGCGATCAGTAGAAAAAACATCCTGTCTTCAGTAATCATTTTCTTAATTTCCTAAAAAAAAAAAATTTTTTTTAAAGTCATTTATGGAAATTGCCTTCATAATGACGGAGCAACACCTCTTGAGTAATCACTGCATTCTCCTGCAGATTCCCCCAAGCACACCAGCCGCGGAGTGCGTGGCCTGAGGGGCGGAGGTGGCTCCCCCAGGAAGTCCCGACGGCGAATTCAGCAGCGCCCTCAGGAGGTAGTGGTCGTGAGGGAAGCCGCCTCCAATTCCACAGGTGTCGACCCGGAACTTGCTCGTCTGCAGGTAGGAGTGCCATGTTCTCTCTCTCTCTCTCTCTCTCTCTCTCTCTCTCTCTCTCTCTCTCTCTCTCTCTCTCTCAGATAGAACTTGAATGACATTATTGTTTTGAAAAGCTAGTAGCCATTCTCTCTCTCTCTCTCTCTCTCTCTCTCTCTCTCTCTCTCTCTCTCTCTCTCTCTCTCTCTCTCTCTCTCTCCATATAAAAGCAAACGGCTTCATCCAATATTGATACCATATACATTGTTGAAGCCTAAGCCCTTCCTTGAAATAAATTGTAATCTATTGGATAGCAGAAATGGAAGACGTAGATTAACAGTAATAAAGATAACATTATGCCGGTACCAGCAACAGCTTTGTCCTGGGAATAAACATTTTACGAGATTGAGGTAATAAAGTTTTAGCAGCGGCTATTACTTCATAGAACTGCTTCAAGGCTTTCCGTAATTTAGACCAGGTATTTTGAAATTTTTTTGTATTATCAAAATCTGGATGGTTCCCAAAGCAAACTTGTATAAATTCTTCAATAATTGCTTGCAATGTATTGCATGCATATATAATAAGCAGAGCTCAGTATTTCCCGGCCAACTGAGTATGATAAAATTAGAACACAATTTGATACTAAATTGCCTATTGTGGAATGCGCTATTGCATTCATTCCACTTTTAGATTATTTAATGACATGAGTGAACCCTCGGGTCTTGCTCTCAGTAACCACATGAATGACATTATCACCTGAGTTTCGAACATTATCTTTTTTTTACTCTTAAGATTAGCCACGTAGAAAGTCTGGATTTGATTGATCAGCAGAGCAAAAGAATGCTGTGACCTAGAATGGATTTAATGAAGGGAAAACTGGAAACGAAAGCATTGAAGTGATGGTAGGTTTTACTTTGGTTGGGGAGGGCAAAATTGATGGTTTTTATAGATGTATTTTCAATGATACTTTTTATGGAAGGGTTTCAGTTTCCTATGTTGATCATTGTTATCAAGAAATGAGGACACATTTTAGAAAAAAATTTAGTGGAAATTAATTTTGAAATTGTAAGTTGTTAACTGGTGGCTCGGGAAATCTGCATACAGAAACATGACAAGGCACTTTTTTCTATATGATGAGCGACTGGAACTTTTGTATGAATGTCTTAGCGTGCACTAATTCTCTCTCTCTCTCTCTCTCTCTCTCTCTCTCTCTCTCTCTCTCTCTCTCTCTCTCTCTCTCTCTCTCAAGATTCCCATGCCATCGTTGATGTTACTGGGATAATTTCTTTCCATCTCCCTTGTTCGTATTTTAATTTTAAAAAATTTTTAGTATTCGGTACTCATGGATTAAGTAATAGTTCAGTAAAATAGAGAACTGTTGAAAAATGTGTGTTGGTAATTTTAGATTAAGTTCTTACAAACAAAACTTTTCTCTAGAAGAGAGAGGAAGTCAGGATCGTTAATTGTAGAATATCGTAATGGTAGAACATTAATTGTAGAATGATACAGGTATATGTTTTGTTTAGTGCGCCAGAACTTTGTGATGAGTATGTATTTTTGTGTACTTTTTTAACACTTTGAAACTATTTCCTAACATATATTGAACCCAAGAGCACATATAATAATTTCTTATCGTCTTTAGTATTCTTTAGGCACGAATGCCAATTGCACAGTATTTTGTAATAATTATTTATATAGTTAGAGTAACTGGAAGCAAGTAGGGATTTGCACAGTTTGAGTAGATAATAACAAAGTTTGAGTGCTTCGGCAGCATATGAAAAATGTTTCTTTTTATTTATTCTTCCCTTTATAGGAAAGAACGAATGGGAAGATATTCACCATATACAAATTAATCTGTTGTATTTTGTTTTATTAAAAAGAAGGAAATGAATACTTCGTGACAAATGAGAAAAATAAGCTTTCTCTTGACTCCGTTCCTGTGACAGGAGAGGTCGTTAACATTGGTCATTAGTGTCCCTTCCTATACAGCCATGTATGATTTCAGGACAATCTTCCAATTCAAACCATTGCCCATTCATAGTAATGTACTCTTCTTTTGGATAGTATCTTCATAATCAGCCGTGAACCTGTCTCCCTAACAGAATACTGTTATCCAAACATCTGTTACTTCGTAGCAACAGTTCTCTTCTGGATAGTAACTTAGGCTCCTTTTCATGGTAATGTGATTCCCTCTTTCATAGCTAAATCCATGCCCTTTGGAAAGCACCCTCCCATCCAACCATTTATGGCATTGTGTCTTCGGATAGTATCCTCCTACCTAGCGGTGATTGTTTATATCCCTTTCAAAGCTATATTCTCTCCTTCGAATAGTCCATCCCAACGTTCCTACCGATCATGCGAGGCGCTTTAACGGCTCCTTCGGCCAGAGACCCCGAGGTTCTGGAGAGGCTGGACGCTGGCGCTATGACTGCCCTCTGCAAGAGATACCAGGCTCACCTGCACGCCATGGCCTACGTCACTTCTCACCATCAGGATAACCTGTCGGCGAAGATCAGGGAGGTGAGTTCGATGCTCTCTCTGAAATCTTATGCTTTGGGAGTCTCGTATTGTCGTTCACATTTTGTTCCTCATAGCTGTTGTCTTGGTAAATGGGTGGGACTTTTTATTTTGAGGAGGAACAGAGCCGGGTGGTTTAGACGTTGGATAACTGATATTATTATTAGTTTCGCCATAAGGGGTATAAATTCTACTTAGGGGTCATGCAAACCGAGTGGCCAAAGAATATTACTGAGAAATAGATGGTAAAGTTTAAACTTATATAGGTACGTGTGATTTACATGTTGTTTGGCCTGAAATAGTTGCTGAAGTTAAAGATCATAAGGAAAGTGGGAATAAAAATATGTATAAATTGTATACATCAGTCACTTTTTATTTACTATTATATTATTATTATTATTATTATTATTATTATTATTATTATTATTATTATTATTATATAAGGACCTTTCAGAAATCTCTCTCTCTCTCTCTCTCTCTCTCTCTCTCTCTCTCTCTCTCTCTCTCTCTCTCTCTCTCTCTCTCTCTCTCTCTCTTTGATAGTTGTTTAAACTTCTATATTCTACGATTTTCTGTGTGAGAGTCCACACACCAAGCTGCTTTTTTGTGTTATACAATTAGTAGCATTTTATGCCTTCGAGAATAAGTTATTTGTGAATTTAGGATTTTTGGCAACAACGCTTTTGATTCTTAGTAGCTGAGCAAAAGAAAAAATAAAAGATAAGAATAACATTTTATCATATCACGGCTTCAAGAAGCGTTGTTAGCAAGCTTTAAACTTGGTGGTAGACTTAGCTGTTGGGTACTCTCGAGTTAATCCTGTTATTTAAGTTGATCCTGATTGTGAGGCTTACAGTAATCTGATTATCAGCTTTTGAGTTGATACAAACAAGTCAGATAACAGTTCCAGTAGGTTTTGATTCAGTTTTAAAAAGTCTCTCCAAATAACTTGGCACGTTGGTCTCCGACGGATTTTCAGGTAATATTGCAGAATGGAATTTAATCTTGCCAACTGTTCTCCGAAAACCTTACTATGACATAGAAGCTTTCAACGTTGCCAGTGGCTCTTAGGTATTCTTGCCACCAGTTTGGACTTGAATTGTGGACGAATCTTACAATAATTTGGATAATTGGTCTTGGATGAAGGTCGCCGCATAACCCAAATTCCATCATTCACCTTGTCTGCTATTTGCTAAATACAGAAAACTTGGTGCGAGATACATTTTTGCGCAAAGTAAGCTGGTCCCACCTCCAAGCATTTTTGTTTTCATAATCAAGAGTGAAGTTCAAAAAATACGAAAATTCTAATAACACTGCGAATGCATTTCAGCTACTCTAATCATATTTTTAATTATCTTGTTATTTACCATGAGGTGATATGACATTTATAATAGAAGATGAAATTATATATCTTGTGTACTGCCTGATGATTCATGGATTAATTTACAATGATCTTGCTTCACATTTGTGCTTTCTGATTCATTCTTCAGTCTCAAGTTATAGAGGGCTCTCAAGTTTTAGAGGTCTCTCTCTCTCTCTCTCTCTCTCTCTCTCTCTCTCTCTCTCTCTCTCTCTCTCTCTCTCTCTCTCTCTCTCATTAGGAGAAGTTCTGTTCCACCCTCGTCCATGTCTTCAGAATATAAAGTTTAAGGAATTTTGTTGAAGCTGTATTAATATACAGTATATTTTATACTCAAGTTACCCCCTCCTCTCTCTCTCTCTCTCTCTCTCTCTCTCTCTGTATATATATATATATATATATATATATATATATATATATATATATATATATATATATATATATATATATATATATATATATATATATATATATATATATATAGTGTGTGTGTGTGTCTCTCTCTCTGTGGGAGATTTGTTCCATTCCATCCTCCTTGTTGAAGCTTGTGTTAATTAACTGTATATTTTTCACCGGTGCTACCTCGTTTTCTCTCATTGTCTTTCCTTCTCCCAGGTGGACGCGACCATGAGCAGCCTGGTATCGCAGCTGACGGAGCGTCAGAAGAGCTTCGCCCGCCACGCCGAGAAGCTCAGCCAGGTGACAGAGGTGAGCCATGCCCTCGCGCGGTGCCACGCCTCCCTCAACCTCATCCTCGAGAGCCTGGAGACCCTCAACGACTCCTTGCCTATCCAGGAAAGGCTGGAACCCTTCGTCTGGACGACTGGATAGGTTCTGCTGAAGGGAGCCGCTGATAGTCGTGGTCAATTGGAACGGCGGCTCTGATTGAATGTTAAGGAAGGAAAATTATATATATATATATATATATATATATATATATATATATATATATATATATATATATTAATTGATTGATTGACTTATTGTGCGATTAAGCATTCACGCTTAGGCTAATCCGAGTTGTGTTTAGCAACATCCTGCTAGGTGATGTCATTTTGCTCTCACCAAAAATCATATCATTAAGTGGAAATTTTTCCTGATGGCGATTTACTTCATTTTTATCCAAATAACAGGCTGGAATTAGTGAAGGAAAGTAGCATGATCGTGTGGTCCCAGATACTTTTCTTTTTACCGTCAAAGACCTTATTTATTTTCAGAGGAATTTAGTTTCGAAAGTTCTGCTGAAAAGAGATATATTTATGTGACCAGGAATTATTGAAAAAAAATTGAAGAACAAAATTATTAACAGTTGCAGAAATGTGTAATCGTACTCCTTTAAGTATTTCCCACGTTAGTATTATTGCGTCGCTCGGAAAAGCTTACGTTAACTACTCCCCGTGTTTATATATATATATATATATATATATATATATATATATATATATATATATATATATATATATATATATACTGTATATATATGTGTGTGTATGTATGTATATCAGATTAACATATCTCACATAATTTATGCTTAAATGGAAGCAGTTGTACAAGATGACTTACATGTATGTTATTTCGAACTTCCTTCTGTTTGTCCATCTTTTGTTGAAAGATAGATGTTATTGTGCTTTATTCAAGGAAAGAAAGTACGTGAAAAACATTAACTTTTCATTAATGCAATGTAATTTTTCCCGATCATTTATAGTAGCCTAAAATTATACCATGGTAATTCGACCCAGGTAGGTTCCATAAAATCATGTCGGAATAATTCGAACCAATTAGATTTTATAGCCTACACATAGTGTTTCGACATTTGGAACTTTAATAACTGTTTTGTGTTTTCGATTTCTTGGTGTTGCTTAAGCGTCATATTAATGAAACTATCATTCCTCTTATTTGCTGTTAAGAAAACTTGTCATTCACTATTAATATACGGTTCATAGGTAATCGATTAAAGCTTTGAAGACACGCAAAAATTTGAGTTGCCGAAGTCTTTAATTATACCGTAAGTATTTCTCGAGTATTTCCAAAGGACGTTCCATAAATTAATCCCCGTGGTTTTGTTAGTATTTTTCTACTCTTTTTAAAACATTAATATTACTATTTTTCAGTTCGGGCCTGTATCTGTATAAATGTATAGTCACTTACAAATATGTTTATATTTCCTCATACAGATGCATATAAGTATAAATATGTATATAAGTTATATTTGTATATATAAGCGTTTTCGGTTTTATATGTATTTGCTTTTACACATACTTTAAGTATCGTGTGTGTGTGTGGTGTGTGGAAATTAAATTAATTTTTTATTTTTTCTATTGTAAAGGAATTCCAATCAGTAATGATTAAAACGTCTGAACAGTTAGTAATTAGTCATGGGAATCGAAGTAAACACCCCCACCTTGTTTTTGACATGAGTGCTATAGCGTTAATCATTGGTCACAAGAAGAGTATCGCAATCAGATGACTGTATGAGGCTGTTCAGTTTAATTGCGTGAGAGACTTAAGTTCCATTGCGTGTGCATGATTGAAGATTACTTTTGTGGATAATCGCAACTGCTCTGTTGGCAACAAGCCGTATAGCTAAACTACTTAATAATTTAATTGGAGACCACATTAATTATGTAATTAGAGTACCCATTCGCAGAGACCATACCCGAGCGAGGGCTAGCAATCGCCGGTGACTGACAGTATCTTTATTTTCTGGCTATGGTGTGGCTACGAAGAAAGCAAACTAGGTCATACTTAACCAGTGTAAGTTTGGATAAAAATTACATTTGTGATGTCAAACAAGTATTTTTAAGTGAGCACCCCTGACCACAACCCACAGATAAACTTTAAGACGTGATGTACATTATTTTTTGTGAGAAGATCTCACCTTTTAGTTAATTAACGAAATAATGTAGATATACCAGAACAATTGATATACATTTTGTGTCTAAATCAGTTCAGAGAGTTGAAATATGAAACGTGTTAATGTCAGAGATCAGCTTGTAATCAGACCTCGGTGGTTTTGATAGGGTTATCAGTTTGTAGGTAGGGGTCATGAAAACAAGGTACTGATAGGGAAAGGTGACCCTTACGGGCAGACCATTATAAGTGAGACATAGAGTTCAGAGGTTCTATGTGATCGAACAAAAGGTGAAAAAGACAGTTTCTGGTTTTATCTTTGGTCACTTTTTTTTTTTATTTGGTATAAATCTTTAGTGGAATCAGTTCCCACTTCCGTGTATGTATTAATATAAAACTGCATGTGTTTCCGTAAGTAAAAATGTTTATATACATACGAAAATGTGTTTGCAACGTGAATTGTATAAATAAAGATGCATGCACTTACATGTGCTGTGTATGTAAGCGCATGTGTCATCGCGTGTATAAATTTCTGGATAGGCGTGCATATATACTTATAATACGTAGACCTGTATATTGCTTAGTTAATGTATATGTAGGTAAATAGATAATTTTCTTACACTCGTTTCTGACTACATTGCTCTAACCTGTATGACGTTATAATTACATATCAGAACCGTAATCGAATTGCAGACGTAATAGTGAGGCAATAAGCTTTGCGTAATAGAAGTACCTGTAGCTGTGTACTCTGGTTCACCCCTTTCATTATTTGTTGATTTACAAGCAATAACCATCGGTCATTGTCCTTCACGGTTTCCCCTCAGTGTGCTAATAAAAGATGATCAAAGATTCGTTATTTTATTTAACATTACACGGTCAGGGAAGTATACTACTGAAAGGTTGAATATGTATGTATGTATGTGTGTGTGTTGGTAAATATATGTTTGTATGTATGTATATATAATTTTATATATAATATATATATATATATATATATATATATATATATATATATATATATATATATATATATATATATATATATATATATATATATATATAATATATATATAGGTACCAAAAGAATTATCAGAATGCTGGACATTTGGAAGAGAAGAAAAGCAGTGTGTTCAACACCTGTGTGCATCGCCGACACATGTTGAGATAATGAGGAATCATTGTCTGTTCTGAAAGAAGGAACCACAGCAGATGTGAAATTTAGAGGTGACGGGAGGTTTTCAATGACTAACAACGAAAGCAAAAGCAAAGTGAAGGTAATTTCTAGAAGAGAAAGAACCCTCTTGCACATGGGCATGATAATGGCGAGATTTCAAGCACCTGTTTAGTATACCGACCGTGAATGAGAACTCCGCAGCAGCGATGAAAACAAGATGCTTACAAAGATGTTGGCGAAGAGCTTTATATGGAGTTGGTAATATTATTCGTGAAAGCAGAAATTAAAACAATAGACACCGTCAGTGCACCTCACGCAGTGTACTGTAGGCATTACATGAGGTTCTTTGCATCGTCCCTTCGGCCACTAGCTGCAACCCCTTTCATTCCTATTAGTGTCCCTCCTACGTTCATATTCTCTTCCTTCAGTCTTACTTTTTCCTCTTAGGTTATACTGTTTTTATCGGATCAAATTTATTAATAGTTCTTTTTAGCAGAATTTTATATATTTATTTATTTATTTTAGTTATAGTTTTGTTTTTTTCTTTTTAGTAAAATTTATATGTAGTTCTGTTTAGCAGATTTTTTTTTAATTTTGTATAACATACTACTATAAAAGTGAAAAGATCACATTTAGTATTCGGCGTCAGTGACCCTGCTAGTGTGACGCCAGATAACCCACAATCAATCAATCAATCTACCCTTTCCAAACAATTGTTTCATATTGCAGCTGCAAGGTTTACCTCCTGTTACACCTTTCAAACCTTTCAACTCTCAATTTCCCTCTCAGCGCTGACTGACCTTATAGGTCACAACGCTTGGCCTTTGGCCAAAAAATTTAATATTCTTCTAAAACAGTAGAAACAAGAAAAAAAACAAGGATGATGAAATCAAACGGAATGGAATATCTGAGCAATGAGGAGAGGAGGTACATGGGTGGCCAGGAGAGGAAATGGACATCATAAAATGCAATTCTGTGGGTGAATGTTATGGTGAAGGACTTACTGAAGGCGGCTGTCAGATGGTAGGCTTAGAGATGTGGGAAAGAGGTGTTCGACTGCCATCTGTGCATCAGTGTCTGTGCTTCACCGTAAGTGACCTCCGTGAGAGACGAGGAAAATGTCCAAGGTTTATGTAATTATATTTTTATATATATAAGTTTGTATGTGTGTATATATACGTTTATCACAGGTGCAGACACAAATGGTGTTTAAAAATGTTTGTTTTTTTACTGAGGCTTACAGTACAGATAAGCAGACTTCTTATTAAACATCTATGTGTATATGTAAAACTCACGCACACTATATATGTGTATGTATATATATATATATATATATATATATATATATATATATATATATATATATATATATATATATAGCCTATATATGCGTGTGTGTGTATTTACCAGTCAGTGCTTATTCCTCACAATGCTGTCTACTGGTAATAAAAGATGTTATACTAACATGTATGAAATTTTTTTTTTATATTACATGTACCTTAAGATTATGTTAATATTTTTACTGTTTGATGAGTAGAATTTATCATTTATAGTGGGAGTCAGCTCAGTGG
Organism: Macrobrachium rosenbergii; assembly: GCF_040412425.1. NCBI lineage: Eukaryota > Metazoa > Arthropoda > Malacostraca > Decapoda > Palaemonidae > Macrobrachium > Macrobrachium rosenbergii. Next base: position 14,136,196 of record NC_089788.1, on the reverse strand, counting down.
TCTGGTTAAACTAATATATACTTAACTTTTTACATATACTAAAACACTAAGAACAGTAACTTAATTTGTGCATGCATCCGTAGGATTGATATTTACTTAGTGATAAGTAATGTACCTTTTGTTTTTCCATGAAGTACAGAAGTCCTTTTCTTTAATTGTGTATATATATATATATATATATATATATATATATATATATATATATATATATATATATATATATACATACATACTGTATATGTGTATATTTATGTATGTAGATATATATAATGTATGTGTTTATATATATATATATATATATATATATATATATATATATATATATATAGAGAGAGAGAGAGAGAGAGAGAGAGAGAGAGAGAGAGAGAGAGAGAGAGAGAGAGAGAGAGAGAGAGAGATGGCATAAGGGGATTATATGTAGGCATGATTATATGTAGGTATAATCATGTATCACCTTTTTTGCATTTAAATTAAACAGTTTATTAAAGCTAAACCGTATTCTGTACATGAAGTGGAATGGTGCAAGTATTACGAGCAATGTGGGCTGTGATTGGTCTGTTAAGGCAATATTAGCTTTATTGATAAAACGGTATCAATTTTGTTAACCTTGTTATCTGTCGATAACGGATACTGAAGCAATGGTGGTCTGTATTTGCAGGCAGAAAATATTGACTCTGAAAAATGATAAGAGACGAACGAGTCGTTATCTGTGATATAACATTTAACCTAATTCCGTTATAACTACGGTCATTTTGTGATCCTTCCTCAGTGTATTGGTTGTGAGCTTTGCGAATATTGTTAAACTTGTGAAGTGAATTTTCAGAAGTATATTTTTGGAGTAGTTACATCGACATAGCATAGGATTTTGGCTTCAATTAGAACGCTCTGAAAGGCAAGTGCATTTAAAATTATGCTGAAGTCTGTCAGTTATGTCAACTCTTGGTGTGAATTTTCGAATTTTTCCACTATTTAAATGTTCGTATTTTTTTAACATTACCAGTATTATTTATTTATTGATATTATTGTAATCAATATCTTTTTTAACTGAGCGAAACATGTCACTGCACTGATACGTTATGTGTACGTAATTTCAGTCGAATGATTGTTCGTCTTTATACAGACTGAAATACGAAAATTAGCTCTATATAGTGGCTAACCCGATAATTGTTTTAGGTTGCAGGGAGATATCAAAAGTTAGCAGATTAGCAAGGCTGTTGTTTTGAAGCCAAATTTAACAGACATTAGCTAGGCTGGAGTTTTGATGGCAAAATTTGACAGAAACTAGCAAGGCTGTTGTTTTGCTGACAAAATTTAAGACACTAGCAAGGCTGGTGTTTTACTGGCACAACTTAACAGACACTAACAAGGCTGAAGTTTTGAAGGCAAAATTTAACAGACACTAGCAAGGCCGTTGTTTTGATGGCAAAATTTAACAGATACTAGCAAGGCTGAAGTTTTGAAGGCAAAATTTAACAGACACTAGCAAGGCTGAAGTTTTGATTGCAAAATTTAACAGACACTAGCAAGTCTGAAGTTTTGAAGGCAAAATTTAACAGACACTAGAAGGCTAAAGTTTTGAGGGCAAAATTTAACAGATACTAGCAAGGCTGTTTTGCTGGCGAAATTTAAGACACTATCAAGGCTGTCGTTTTGATGGCAAAACTTAACAGTCATTAGCAAGGCTGAAGTTTTGAAGGCAAAATTGAACCGACGCTAGCAAGGCTGAAATTTTGAAGGCAAAATTTAACAGACGCTAGCAAGGCTGAAGTTTTGAAGGCAAAACTTAACAGACACTAGCAAGGCTGAAGTTTTGAAGGCAAAATTTAACAGACGCTAGCAAGGCTGAAGTTTTGAAGGCAAAATTTAACAGACGCTAACAAGGCTGAATTTTTGAAGGCAAAATTTAACTGACGCCAGCAAGGCTGAAGTTTTGAAGGCAAAATTTAACAGGCGCTAGCAAGGCTGAAGTTTTGAAGGCAAAACCTAACAGACACTAGCAAGGCTGAATTTTTGAAGGCAAAATTTAACAGAGACTAGCAAGGCTGAAGTGTTGAAGGCAAAATTAACCGACACTAGCAAGGCTGAATTTTTGAAGGCAAAATTTAACAGACACTAGCAAGGCTGAATTTTTGAAGGCAAAAGTTAACAGACGCTAGCAAGGCTGAAGTTTTGAAGGCAAAATTTAACAAACGCTAGCAAGGCTGAAGTTTTGAGGGCAAAATTTAACAGACGCTAGCAAGGCTGAAGTTTTGAAGGCAAAATTTAACAGACGCCAGCAAGGCTGAAGTTTTGAAGGCAAAATTTAACAGACGCTAACAAGGCTGAATTTTTGAAGGCAAAATTTAACTGACGCTAGCAAGGCTGAAGTTTTGAAGGCAAAAATTAACAGGCGCTAGCAAGGCTGAAGTTTTGAAGGCAAAACCTAACAGACACTAGCAAGGCTGAATTTTTGAAGGCAAAATTTAACAGACACTAGCAAGGCTGAAGTGTTGAAGGCAAAATTTAACTGACGCTAGCAGGGCTGAAGTTTTGAAGGCAAAATTTAACCGACGCTAGCAAGGCTGAATTTTTGAAGGCAAAAGTTAACAGATGCCAGCAAGGCTAAATTTTTGAAGGCAAAATTTAACAGACGCTAACAAGGCTGAAGTTTTGAAGGCAAAATTTAACCGACGCTAGCAAGGCTGAAGTTTTGAAGGCAAAATTTAACAGACACTAGCAAGGCTGATTTTTTGAAGGCAAAATTTAACTGACGCTAGCAAGGCTGAATTTTTGAAGGCAAAACCTAACAGACACTAGCAAGGCTGAAGTTTTGAAGGCAAGATTTAACAGACGCTAGCAGGGCTGAAGTTTTGACGGCAAATTTTAACAGAAGCTAGCAAGGCTGAATTTTTGAAGGCAAAATTTAACCGACGCTAGCAAGGCTGAATTTTTGAAGGCAAAATTTAATGGACGCTAGCAAGGCTGAAGTTTTGAAGGCAAAATTTAACAGACGCTAGCAAGGCTGAAGTTTTGAAGGCAAAATTTAACAGATGCTAGCAAGGCTGAAGTTTTGAAGGCAAAATTTAACAGACGCTAGCAAGGCTGAATTTTTGAAGGCAAAATTTAACCGACGCTAGCAAGGCTGAATTTTTGAAGGCAAAAAATAACCGACGCTAGCAAGGCTAAAGTTTTGAAGGCAAAATTTAACTCACGCCAGCAAGGCTGAATTTTTGAAGGCAAAATTTAACCGACGCTAGCAAGGCTGAAGTTTTAAAGGCAAAATTCAACAGACACTAGCAAGGCTGAATTTTTGAAGGCAAAATTTAACAGACGCTAGCAAGGCTGAATTTTTTGAGACAAAATTTAACCAACGGAAGCAAGGCTGAAGTTTTGAAGGCAAAATTTAACAGACGCTGGCAAGGCTGAAGTTTTGAAGGCAAAACCTAACAGACACTAGCAAGGCTGAAGTTTTGAAGGCAAAATTTAACAGACGCTAGCAAGGCTGAAGTTTTGAAGGCAAAATTTAACAGAAGCTAGCAAGGCTGAAGTGTTGAAGGCAAAATTTAACCGATGCTAGCAAGGCTGAATTTTTAAAGGCAAAATTTAACCGACGCTAGCAAGGCTGAATTTTTTAAGGCAAAATTTAAATGGCGCTAGCAAGGCTGAAGTTTTGAAGGCAAAATTTAACCGACGCCAGCAAGGCTGAAGTGTTGAGGGCAAAATTTAACAGACACTAGCAAGGCTGTTGTTTTGCTGGAGAAATTTAAGACACTATCAAGGATGGTTAGAGCACTAGTATATCTTAACTGCTTCGTGTTATGTGTTACCGGAAGGAAATTTTTGTTAACAGTTACAGTAGAGGCAAAATAGGACCGCGAGTTAACTTGCGTCTTCTGCAAAGTATCTGCTGTAACTTAATATTCAGTTATTTCGAGGTTCGCGAATTTGAAAGCAAAACACTAGTCTTGCTGGTCTGTTAGCTTTGCCATCAAAACCACAGCCTTGCTAGTGACTTAAATTTTGCCATCAAAACTTAAGCCTTGCTAGTGTCTGTTAAGTTTTGATGGCAAAACTTAACAGACACTAGCAAGGCTGAAGCTTTGAAGGCACAAATTAACAGACACTAGCAAGGCTGAAGTTCTGAAGGCATAATTTAACAGACGCTAGCAAGGCTGAAGTTTTGAAGGCAAAACTTAACAGACACTAGCAAGGCTGAAGTTTTGGAAGGCAAAATTTAACAGTCCCTAGCACGGCTGAAGTTTTGAATGCAAAATTTAAGACACTAGCAAGGCTGTTGTTTTGCTGGCGAAATTTAAGACACTAGCAAGGCTGTTGTTTTGATGGCAAAACTAACAGACACTAGCAAGGCTTAAGTTTTGATGGCAAAATTTAACACACTAGCAAGGCTGTGGTTTTGAAGGCAAAAGCTAACAGACCATCAAGACTGATGTTTTGCTTTCGGAATTCGCGAACTTCAAAATAACAGAATATTAAATTACAGCAGATACTTTGCAAAAGACGCAAGTTACTCGCGGCCCTATTTTGCCTCTATTGTAACTGTTAACAAATATTTCCTTCCGGTAACACATAACACGAAAGCAGTTAAGATATATTAGTGCCCTAACCAGCATGGATTCGAATCCCGCCTGAGAAGAATTTCTTCATTCCTTTCCTTTCAGACTTGAGGCTTTCAGTGGAAAATATAAACAAAAATATTTAAAAAGAGAGAACTTTCGGAGACCATTGAGGCTTTTAACTGGTGAGTGTAACAGTCGAGGATAGGTTGGCTATGTACTGTAATGTCCTGTCAACCTTGCACTATGAAATTATAATACCTGAATAAGATTTGCCCCTTAGTCGTATGCCCCATTTCCACAGGGAGAGCGTATAGAATCCGATTATGGTGTTTCATAAATGCTTTGACTTTTAAATTGGTAGCCTAAGAAGTAAATTGACTACCTCTAGTGGTGTCTCCAGACTGGAATTGGATAATGTCGCTAGCATTAACTTTAAATTGGGCAGTCCCTGTTGCTAGCATAAAATTGAATTTGGAAACCCCGACATTTGCATAGAACAAAATGAGGTCAACTTTTTTGTTACCCTAAGGAACAAGTTGATCAGTACATATGAAGAGAATATTATACACAGATGAAGAGAATATTATACACAGATAGTAAACTCCCACATTAAACAGTCTTTCCTTTGTTCTGTCAGTCATTGTTTATTATCTTGGGCTATAACATTATTTTCCTTGTGTACTTTACTGAAAATGTCACTACTATTTCACACACAAAATGAAGCGCGAAAAATGTTCTGTTGTCATTAGGATTGTTGTTCAGTATCAATACATGAGCAGCACAATACAGACATGTGATTAACACTTTTGGTTAAAAAAAAGTCTTTAAAAGTCTTTAAAAAGTCTTGTTTTATATGTCTCTACATAACAATCAACCTTTTTTTAAGGTTTTATATTTTTGTTGGTGTATCTGCCCGTTTATATATATATATATATATATATATATATATATATATATATATATATATATATATATATATATATATATATATATATATATATATATATATATATATATATATATATATATATATATATATATATATATATATATATATATATATATATATATATATATATATATGTATGTATGTATGTATAGGTATTCAATTTTTTCAAACCTAGTTATATATTTTTGTTGGCATATCTGCCCTTCCGCTTATTTGACGTAAGGCGTCGTGGTAGAAAGTTACCCCGGGCTTCAGTAAACTGAAATTTTATCGTAATGCGGTCGGTCATCTTAAAATTACCGAAAGGGCTGATCTTATTTTAAGCTAAAGATTGCGGATACAGAGACCACCTGATTATAATACCTGCAAAAAATTGAACTCATGTGCGCAGCTTAGTCAGATAGTGATCCCTCCCACATGCTTAGGGTCCTCTTCTGTTTTTTTTTTTTTTTTTTTTTTTTTTTTTTTTTTTTTTTTTTCAGCCAAGCCGGGCAATGGAGTACTTCCTTGTGGTTTTCTTTCTATGAAAGATCATTGTTATTTTTCTCTTGAGAGGAACTGAGACGATTTGTAAATACCTTTTACATTACCTTCATGCTTCGTAATTGAGTTAAATATAGAACTTCATTTGGCCGCCTCTTAAAGTTTCAAATTATATTCACTTTCACTTTGAAGGAATTGGAGTTGGTACGGGGAGTGTACAGCTTTCTGGCTTTTCAGCAAGGCTTTATGAATGAAGTTGCTTGGCCTACATGTTATCTTTACTCAGCGTAAGTTAAGCCTCAGTGCCAACGCTGTGTGATTGCACCTTCTGCAGATAGGTGATGGGGTCGTCAAATTCATGCTATATATATATATATATATATATATATATATATATATATATATATATATATATATATATATATATATATATATATATATATGTATATATATATATATATGTGTGTGTATATATATATATATATATATATATATATATATATATATATATATATATATATATATATATATATATATAGTACATACATATATATTATATATAATTATATATATTATATATTTTATGTGTATATATATGTGTGTGTGTGTAAATATCCATGTATGAAAGTAGGACATTTTTAAGGATTTTTCGTTTCACCACCAGAATTTGGTTAAAAATATTGCTATAGCGCACAAGCGCAATGTAAGTGGTACATGGGTTATTGAAAAAGTGATGAAATGCCAGTCATTCCATGAAGTTGCCACACATTTGTCAGTGAAGTAACTCGATACGTTATATTCTTAAAGACTAATGGGTTCATTAGAGTTGTTGCTATGTCATTGGATGCTAGTTAATTGGCCGTCACATTCAATATATTGGTTTCAGTTTGTTAAGCTTCGTCACACATATACTTTCTATACCTAGTAGTACAATGGTATTATTTTATGCTCACAACCAAGAAATCCCCATAGGGGCGTAGTGCCGTCAGTGCACCTCACGGACGGCACTGTAGGCATTACTTAAGGTTCTCTGCAGCGTTCCATTGGCCACCAGCTGCAAATCCTTACATTCTTTTCGTTCCTCCGTTCATATGCTCTTTCCACCCTCTCCTAACAATTGTTTCATAGTGCAACTGCGAGGTTTCCCTCCCGTTACATCTTTAAAACCTTTTCACCCTCAGTTTCCCTCTTAGCGCTGACTGACCTCATAGGTCCCAGCTCTTGTCCTTTGGCCTAAATTTTACATTCCATCGATATATATTCCATAACCAAGAACCCCCCGTTTGATCCCCTCGGTCGAGTAAGAAGAGGCACAAGAAGTGGACACTTCTTTACAAAGCAAGCATTGAATTATACAAACGGTAGGGGTGGGTTGCAGTTGGCGGTAGGAAGACCGAGAGACAAGACTTAGTGTTAGTCGGGAACGATCATTGATCCATCAAAACGAATGCTATCCTGTCAAAAAAAAAAAAAAAAAAAAAGGAAGGCCTCAACGAGGTATCTTCGCCCTAATTGGGTGAAACCATTCATCAAATGCTCTATTATGGTGAAAGTTTGATCATTCAAAATGTTAGGAGGGTAATTTACACTACAATGCATTGTTGGGAGACCGCAGGTGAACTCTAATTAAAGACAGTATCAGCTTACAGATAAAATGAGAACTAGTTGATGATGATATGGAAAGTAAACATTAAAAGTGAAAGGCAATTGTTCCCAAATGCTAAAAAAAAAAAAAAAAAAAAAAAAAAGATAAGTAGCCGACTGTAAAAAAGTTTATATAATGATTCCCCCTCTCTCTCTCTCTCTCTCTCTCTCTATATATATATATATATATATATATATATATATATATATATATATATATATATATACTGTATATATATATATATATATATATATATATATATATATATACTCGTGTATATATATATATATATATATATATATATATATATATATATATATATATTATATATTTATATATGTTTATGTATGTGTGTGTATCAGTACAATGTTCAGATTTTTTTGTATTGAACCCATGAATTAACATCTCAGCTGGAATGAAATAAGCAAACGCAGCAACGCAGAAATTTAAGGTAATTCCATAGCAACAGGTTTTTTTTATGTAATTCCAAAAGTGATGTCTTTTATGCCAAAACTTGGCCAAAGTCATCCAGTTTTCGGCAACGAGTTGTCAAAAGTGGATTGCCAGTGTATAAAAGATTTTCTCCTGCCGGGATATTCTGTGGATTTTAATCTAGATTTATCAACGATTACAGTCCCATCTTTCGTCAGAGCCTCACTTATTGGAGTAATAAAGTTGTTAGTGTTTCAACTGTTGCTAGGTTAGGTTTCTGTTTTCGAGTTTACGACCATTTTGTCTTGGCAATTTCTGTCTGAGCGACAGACATGAGGCTCGTCTTGAAAGTATAAGCAGCCCATTCACGATCAGTAATTACTGAAGGAATTCCTTCAGTGTCAGAACTAGGACGTCCACTAACGGTCAGTGCGTTCATCAGTGTAGGATAGACTACCGTGGTGATTAGACAATCGAAATGGCTTCCTCTATTTTTTGTGATAATGAGTTATTGTTGATGGGATTAGGGCTTGTTGCGGCGCATTCTACTTTGAAGAAACGAAGAAAGACTAAATCAAAATGGTGTAAGGATTGGCTACAGGGAAGGGATTTAAAATCACACATATTTTTGATGGAAGAACTGAGATTTGAACCACAAGACGGGCTTAATTATTTAAGAATGGACGAGGAAACCTATGATCAGTTGCTTTTTTTGCTTCTTTCCTGAAATTACTCCTGTAGATGTTGATTTTTTTCTTCACTAAGTCTGTGGTTGCATCAGGATACTTTTCTTTAAGTTTTTCTGCTAATTTTCCATACGCTTCGTTTTTTTATATTTATTCAGATAATGTTTTGACTTAATTTGCCAAAGGCATGGCTGTTCTTTGTATAACTGTAAAAATTCGCCCCAAAATTCTCTATCTTCCGGCATCTTAACTACTTAAACCTCACTCAAATCTCTGCACCAACATTCCTCACACTCTGGCCATGCGGTTCACACTGATAACTTAACTGACTGGTAGCCATTCACGGTCAATGTTCCCTTCAGTGCGCGTTAGCCCCGCCTCCAAAATCAAGCAGAGTTTGATTCTCATCAGTGTAACTGACAGTTGTACTGACAGGCCTCAAACAACCCCATTCACGATCATTTTTGCCAAGTTTGAAGGAATTCCTTCAGTAATTACTGATCGTGAATGGCTTGCTTATCAATCAGAAGAGAGGCGGTGAATGCAACCCTAATGAAAAAAGTTTTATTTTGCTTTGTTTTGAACTTTACAGATCATAATCATTTCTTAGATCGCGCGTTGAAAGTAAAAAGAGGGCATCTATAGGAAGAGTTGGTATGACTTTCGAAAGTCCCTCTTGCTGTTGGTGAATGCGTACAAAAGTATATCGTAGCTAAGAACATAATTGACACACGTTTTTATTTCAAAAATTTCTGCAATGTTTCTCATTCAAAGCTATCGTTGCAAAGGAGTATTTGCTTCCGGGCTGTTGTTAGAAGATTGCTGTTTTATCATCGTTAAATACGTAAGTTTTGGAGCATCAGCAGAATGATAGAGATAAGCGCTGAATGGTTGTTCATACTTGCTTTTTAGCCTAAATTCCATGAATCCAGTCCAATTAAAAGAAGAAAGTAAGAGTTGTTTAAAGTGGCCAAGAATTACTACTAAAACCTCATAACTGAAGTATTGGAATCACATTAAGCCCTACATATTGGGATCAGATTAAGCCCTAAATTTATAAATTTCTTTCTCTCTCTCTCTCTCTCTCTCTCTCTCTGAGAGGACCTCAACGAGGTAATCGCCACTCCACCTGTGAAAGAGCCAGGGATATCCTTTTTTCGTCTGTTATCATCAACAAAAGAGATTTGATAACTTTACAGATATCATCTCTCTCTCTCTCTCTCTCTCTCTCTCCTTCTTCTTCTTCTTCTTCTTCTTCTTCTTCTTCTAAGCAAAATCATTCTATGGCCGAACTAATGTAATCTACATGAGAATGCATGCATGTAAGTGTATCGGATCAGATTCCAACATAAATATGTGTAATTTAGAGTAACACTCTTATATATAGTCATCTTGATGAAATTTGAGACTGACTTTTAGCAGTGTCGGCAATTCTTGTTATGTGTGGCAATGAAGTGTATCCATGTTATTGAATACTTCTTCAATTTACGTCATTTTGATTCATTAATGGTAAGGTTTATTTGAAGGTTTGTACCTTTCATGAATGCATTACGAAACATGGGATGTAATCTTCTGTAAGTAAATAGGTACGTTTAAGTGAAAACTATGCAAAGAATCACTTCGTGGTTTGGTTTTATGTTGTGTATATAATATATACATACATACATTATATATATATATATATATATATGTGTGTGTGTGTGTGTGTGTGTGTGTGTATATGATATATATGATTTTTGGGCGTAGTCTTTATCGTTTAGTGCTATTGACCTGCTATTTCCATTTTCCTACGACAAATTAGCTTCTCTTCTTCCGTCCAGCCGGTCCATACAGGAAATTCTGTGTAGGTGTGTATGTGTATATTTAAGCATAATTATATATACAAGAAGAAGGAGTGAGGAAGGGGGCCTGCATAAATATAATTTGAACTAGTTTTGGTGGAAGTTTGAGAGTACAACGGAACAGCTAAATGTGTCATATACATGGTTCTCGAGAAAAGTTTTATATCTATAATATGTAAAGATATGATGTGTATGGTGTTGAGTGTGTAGGTGCAGAAGGTAATTTGGTAAGAGCTATTAAGTGATTTCACGATGAAGGCGAAACTTGCAGTGGGATGTTCAGTGGAGAATGACAAGTATGGAGTAGAAGTGTGCAATCGACAAAGGCCTGGTTTGTCTTCATATCTGTTTAAATATTTTCAGGGACAGATTTTATTAACAGAAGTCATAGAAAGGCCAGTCTGTGTAGATGCAAGTTTGTGGAATAGGGAAATAAATTTTGGAAGCTGTGTAGAACATGAAATAAAATAGTATCAGTATGTGACGGCAGCTACAAGCTGCTGAGACTGGTGACAGTTTCAAAGCGTTTATAATGGTTGAAAGTTGAAACTGACTCTTAGAAAATTAAAGTGATAGAGATAAATGAGAACCAGGAAGATTGAGGAAAAAATTAAAAGTGGATGGTGGAGAAATGTAAGCATTTGACTGGTGTTTGTATTTTGTAGTAATGTAACGGGCGATGACCGAATGGGAAAGATGTGAATCGAGATAAATGTACTGTAGATATTCTTAGGGACGTTTACAGACTAAAGAAAAATTATGGAGGAATCCTGTTTCTTGTCCTCTAGAGACACTGAAGTATTTGAGAGACCGTGTTGGTTCTAAGATCGCTGAGTTCCCGTTCGTTTGTGAAAAAGTGAACAGCCGCCTTTTGATTTTTTTTTTTTTTTTTCAGATATGTAGCTTGGCTTCGTTATCTTTTCCTTGCACAGACACCGAACCACACGGCCACACAAAATATTTTTCAGAGAATATATATCTATATATATATATATATATATATATATATATATATATATATATATATATATATACAATGTATATGTGTTGTGTTCGTGTGTATATGTGTGTGGTCGCACACCAAGATATAGTGAATTCGATGTTAGGGATATTTGTGGATAAAAATTTGTGAATATAAAATAAATTCACGATTGTATACGTGGAAATATATATATATATATATATATATATATATATATATATATATATATATATATATATATATATATATATATATATGTGTGTGTGTGTGTGTGTGTGTGTGTGTATTCATCCACTTTAACAACGCTAAAGTTTTGCACGGTTAAAATGGAAAACGTGGTCATGGCGAGCCGCGAAAATTTCGGAATCCATCCTTTTCGTGAGACAGGGACCCCCGTGCACGGTTTTATTTTCGGTCACCCGAATTCCTGACTCCCGCAGACTCTGGCCTCATTTTCACAATTAATTCTTCTTCTTCTTCTTCTTCTTCTTCTTCTTCTTCTTCTTCTTCTTCTTCTTCTTCTTCTTCTTCTTCTTCTTCAACCTTGGAGAAAAAGATCAAAAACCGCGATTGTCACCATCCAAAAAAACACGTTTATCAAATCAGTCATTTTCTGTAAGGCCAAATTTATGAATTTTTTGTATTTTAGTTAATATTTCCATTTATTTCCTTTTGTTAGTTTCGTTCACTAATATATTTTTTCTTACGTTTTTTTCTGAGTTTCTCTGGCCAGCAAGCACCACTACGATAATCATAGACGTTTCAGTATTGCAGAGTTTGTATTGGCTGCGTGAAATGGCATTGTTTTCTGTAGAGATTCGCTTTCAAACTTCTTACTGTATATTCTGAATAGGCTGTTTTGATTTTCGTGACAATACAAGTCACTCTTTTTTCCACGATTTAATAGTCTTCGTGTTTCATTTAAATGTATGTTTTACCGGAGTTATTTTCTCTCTCTCTCTCTCTCTCTCTCTCTCTCTCTCTCTCTCTCTCTCTCTCTCTCTCTCTCTTTTCTCTCTCTCTCTCTCTCTCTTCCATAGTCTTTTTGCTTCATTTAAATGTATGCTCTCTCTTTCTCTCTCTTCGATAGTCTTCGTGTTTAATTTGAATTTCTCTCTCTCTCTCTCTCTCTCTCTCTCTCTCTCTCTCTCTCTCTCTCTCTCTCTCTCTCTCTCTCTCTCACACACACACATGTAAATGTATTGAAGCAAACATTACCGTTCATTGAATCGGTAACGTGTGAGACTTGCTGAATTCTTGGAACTAAATGACGAAAGACCGAGTTAAAATGTCTTATTAACTTCTAATCTCTACTTGGTGATCAAAATTACAAATGCATTTTTTTTAAGTTAACGGAGAAGGTAATGCCAGTTTGGACTGAGTATTAGAGAGAGAGAGATCTGATATTCCATGTAGCATTGTCCTGAGTCATCCCCGAGGTTTTACCAAATCTAGTCCCTTAATCATGTATGGTTCCTGTATTTACCGTTTGTATTATGTTCGTGTATGTGTTCATTTTTCTCATTGTTTAATTCTGCTAAGGAAAGATATTGCCATGTATATATTTTTACTTATTGCACGTTGAGGAATGTCATTTTAGTCTCCTGTTTAAGTCATACAATAATATTCATTTGATGTTTGTTGATTACCTATACGTCTGTTTGTGACTCTCTCTCTTTCTCTCTCTCTCTCTCTCTCTCTCTCTCTCTCTCTCTCTCTCTCTCTCTCTCTCTCTCTCTCTCTCATTTAGTGCTAGAAAGTTTATTTAACTGTTAATGCTTCTTTCTTACATGACCCCTCTTGCCAAAAATATTCGCGCAATATACTGTTCCGCTGCCTCATTCAATGGGATGAATAATTTAAGTTTGACGTCAACGACAGCTCGCATCCTTTTGTCATCTATTTTCGGAATTTTAGCAATTTTTTTCTCTCTCTTTTTACACACGCTTCATGTCGTTGTTGTTCATGTGAAAGCATTTCAAATCTCGCGTTCGTTCTTGACCTGACACTCTCTGACTTCGATGCCTTCGGGAGGATCGGAGCAAATCAATGGGCGTGTAACCTTATTGTCTCAAATAGGAAATAACACGAGCGTCTGCTGCTTGGCCGGCCCCGTGTGGAGGTCTCTAGAGGGTCACTGAAATAGATCGCCGCCGTCCTGTCGAGCGCACTTCGGTTCTTTTAGCAAGCGAACAAGAATAAAGCTCGGGCTATTTTCTTACTTTGTTCTTTATCCCTCTGTGTGAGCTCTCTTCGTGAGATGTCGATTCGTCAAAGTGTATTCAGTGGCCGTGTGATTATGAAATGCCCCTTCATTCATTTAAGGTTACTGTTGTTTAATGAGGACGTTTTAGAAACCGCCCTTGGTTTGGGTTACTTTGTTTTGTTCCGCTCAAAGTTAGATGTTAGTAACTTGATCACTTTTTTTCGGGGGGAAAATTAATAGTTCTTGTTTTTTCTCAAATTTTGGCACTTGTGATTTTGAAATTTCATGGGCGTAAGCGAGAGAGAGAGAGAGAGAGAGAGAGAGAGAGAGAGAGAGAGAGAGAGAGAGAGAGAGAGAGAGAGAGGGAGTCAGTGCAAAGTATAGAAGTGTTCACGCCAGTAAATAACTCGACTCGACTTGACCCGATATTAACCATAACCCTTTCCGAGTACGTTCGTCTTTTCTACTGAGTATGAAACGCTGGAGAGTGTGAGTTGTGTTTTGAGGTCGTAGTCAGAAGTAGCTCCTGAATGCGAGTATCCGAGAGTAAGGGCGAAGTGAGGCGCCTCTGTGGTCTTGTAAGGTGAGCTGCGTGGTACTGGCGGGGTCCTGCGCCCAGGTATTTTTACTTGTAGCCACGAGTACTGTCAGATATCCCTGGCGAGAAAGAAGAGGAGGAGAAAACAGAGTAGGGACCCCGCCCCCTTTCTCCCAAATATAGGTGGCGTGCGCAGGGCGCTCTTGCGCTGCTGCCGCCCCTCGACTCCACCTCTCCAGAGGATATAAAGTAGGGAGAGTGTGAAACCCTCGCCAGTGCATCACAGCTGAAGGTTGCAATCATGCCTGCCTCAAAGGGATCCCGTTCTTCTTCCAAGAAGGCCAAGAAGGGAGGTGGAGGAGGAAGCAATGTCTTCGACATGTTCACCCAGAAGCAGGTGGCCGAGTTCAAGGAGGGCTTCCAGATAATGGACCACGACCGCGATGGCATCATCGGCAAGACTGACCTCCGCGCCACCTTCGACGAGATCGGCCGCATGTGCGCTGAGTCTGAGCTCGACGAGATGTTGGCTGATGCCCCCGGCCCCATCAACTTCACCACCCTCCTCCACATGTTCGCCTCCAGGTCCTCTGGTGAGTCTGATGATGACGATGTCGTTGCCGCTTCCATCCGCGCCTTCGAGAAGGAGCCCGGCAAGATCGACGCCGAGCAGTTCAAGTCCATGCTCATGGCCTTCGGCGACAAGTTCACCAAGGAGGAGGTCGCCGCCGCCTTCGACATCATGGAATACGATGAGGACTCCGGCATCATCGACTCCGACGCCCTCGTCGGCATGCTGTGCGCCAGCTCCGGCAAGGAGGAGGAGGCCGCCGCCTAAGTTCCTTCTCTCACATCCCTACGCCCATGCCCGAAGGAAATGTGGGTGAGCAGCAGCGGAAGGTTTTTATTACTCAATCTCTTCATGTGGAAAACAGGTTCAGGATTTGCTACCTATGGCTGTGACACTCAAGCTTTTCTTGGTCAACAACGACTGCTGGCCTCTGCTGTTGCTACTGCTGCTGCTGCTGTTTCATCGTCTCGTGGATATCTTCTTCGTTGTCTTCTTCTTTCTCTCTCTCTCTGTTGCCTTCTCCGGTCATCATCATCATCGACATCCACCCATATTTCTTGCGGGCCAGCAGGATAGACGGTGTTGGAGTGGCAGACTCTTACTCTTCCAGCTGCCGCTCTATATTGTGATCCTGTCGCTACTTGACCCCCGTTTATATACATATAATATATATAAATATATTTATATATCAGTGTGAAAGAGACCCTCGCCGACGGTGGTATTGCGAAAGATCAAATTGTGAAGCAGAGGTGATCATCGTGCTGCGCCGTGTAGCCCATCCGATTAACACGAAGTGCCTCACCATCAGTCATCACCAGATTCTTCTTCTTCTTCTAGCTTCTAGGTCGAAGTTGAAAAGCCAACTCGGGAGCGGTGTTCTGTGTACATGAATGTGATCACAACCAAAGATGCATGTAGCCGCCGTTGCCGACACCTGGAGGGCCCGCCGCTCCCACCATTCAGTGTGCCATCTGGACAGTGAAAATCAAGAAGAAAAAGACTTTGTGACCAGAAGTGAAGCATGAAAGTGCGGCTCCCACCCACCCAGACACACACACAACACGCAAAACATGAATATCTTGGTGTTGGGGAAACGATTCAAGATCATCGAGGAACGTAAACAAAGAAGTGAAACAAGAATAACAGTGAAAAACAAAAAATTGTGGCTGGCGACTTCTACGTCCTCAGGAGCCGTAACCTCGTAGAAGGTCAGCAAGAGGGGTGCTGTCGCCACGCCTCGTCATGTGGATGTACGCTCTTCCACATCACAAATAACATGAATTGTTTCTTTATGTGAAACATTGTATTGGCATCTTACAAGATACATACAATAAAATGTTTTACTATAAAACCACATGTATCATTTTTCCATCAGTTGGGGTGTTGTGTGATGACAGTTTCCTGAGCAGGGTACCAGGTGACATCGGGGAAAAGGAGAAGAAAATAGTGTGTCATTTTACAACAAAATTATCTTTTTCATTATTTGAACTGGCGACTGAAACCGAAGTTGAGACCGGAGGTACTAATTCTCTTTTTAGAGTCACAACATTTTATATTACTTGAGATAAAAAAATTTAAAATATTTCAGGTCTCCTGAGGAATATTTTCTTCGGATTTTTCACTTTCACACTGTGCCAGTCGCCAAGTTAGTGAAAGAACAAAAGTGCCTTTAGCACACACACAAATGTTGATGTTTCTGGCATTCTTGGTGGTCCACATGTGAATCTCTCTCTCTCTCTCTCTCTCTCTCTCTCTCTCTCTCTCTCTCTCTCTCTCTCTCTCTCTCTCTCTCTCTCTGCCAATCCCAACTACTGTCATGTAACACATAGCCCAGGCAACCGTCGTATAGGGTGAATAAGTTTAAGTTTACGCAAGCTGTAACAATATTGAGTCCATTGATAAAGGTTTGTCTTCATTTACTGAGAGATTAAATGATGTCACGATGTCACACAAGGAAAATAGTTTTCATGCTAGCATCATTCTCTCTCTCTCTCTCTCTCTCTCTCTCTCTCTCTCTCTCTCTCTCTCTCTCTCTCTCTCACACACACACACACAATGAACGCCTATTGAAATCCATACGAATCTTAGACACTGGGAAATGACAAATATGTCTAATTTTTATGCAAAAACGCGGCACAATGGCAAACTCCATAATGGAAACTGTTCTTTATATAATATAACCTCTTTGCAAAAGATTGAGTCGACAGGAGTAAGGGACCTCAAGAGCCAAGATATTATTCTTTGAAAACTTCGAGAAAATCTTGGAGGTCAGTGGACATTTTCTTGGGAAATCTGAGAAAAAAATGGCAGCTTTTTAATTTACTTTTTTTCCTCTCAACTAAAAGAGGTGAATGATCAACAATCAAGTCAACTGCCGATGCAGTACATGAATGCTATTTATTTATTTATTTTTTTTTTTAGCTAACGTTAAGTATGTGCAGGCGATATCGGATCTAGTTATGATCGGCTGAACCACATGTTGCTCAACACTCACCAGACTGTAGATCAAATACACTGACCAATCAGAATTAAGGTTGAGGCTTCAGCGATATCGCCAGGGGATATTATTTTCAGCTCGAAAAGAAATCAAATTGACTATATTCAGGAAGCAATACCAAGGGAATAGTTATGCAATATGTGGACATTTTCAGCTGAATCATAACGCTCTCTCATCAGCTTGAAGTAAGAACAGGCACCGAAATACTTGAAGTGCCAGTAACTGCTATTTTAAGTACGAAATAATTATTGTAGACATCTTTGGTGTGTTTTTTCATACATTGAATTATTTCTGTTGTCAATTTGAATAGGGTTTACTTTAGTCTAGTCTTGGCTGCTTTCCATGTTGGGGCCCTGGATTTTAAAAGTAATAGTAAGTGCCTTTTTTTACTTTGGAAGGAAAGACATTAGTCTTTTTTTTCGCAAAAAAAAAAAAAATACCACCTTTGACAAAACAACAAACGGAGGCACAAATGGCGAATTTTTCCTCAAAGAGGAGGTAGATTGCAACTTTTTTTTTTTATTACAGCCAAAACCGCAAAATTCACCGTTATGAAAAGAACATCTAGTGATGTTTTTTCCTCAGTCATTAGACAAATTTATCTATCTGTTGACTGACAAATCCATTGACAGTTATCAGTTTAGAAATATTTCCATCTTAATGCAATGAAAGAAGAGACATTAGACAATGCCAGCCTCATGAAAAAGGTAAAAGATAAGGTCAAGAAAAAATTTACAAATAAGTATTTTGGTTAACTCTTCCAATGTGACTTGAAGAAGAGATTTAGACCTTCAGTATACGTGAAAGAGTTATACCGATCAAGAAACTGAAACTTATGAATGTTAAAAACCTTGCTAACATGAGCCAAAGAAACTGAAGAGTCGTCAGCCACCAATGCCCAACATGTGGGCACTTCATAACAGGAGTAACCCGACAGGGCAGGCGGCAGCACATTGGCCGCCCTCGGACAGGCCAACTCCTCAACGCCGACCCACGCCTGAGAAAGGTCTTCGTCAGGTTTATTTCTGTCACTCGCCACGTGTATTACCGTTCGCAGATGGACAACGCCCCGTCCTGAATGATTGCACGTGTTGTAACGCCAGCTTGGGGGTTAAATCACCCAATCAATCAATTGCGCCAGACGTTTTACGAGGCTGAATGTGAGTAGATTATGTCGCCTGATATTCACAGATGGATACTTCCGCTCACATCGCTCTGTCGCTTTTGAGAATGCGCCAGAATTAGAAGAGCCTAATGTTAATAAGAGTATAAGAATAAGTAAGTGTAGGAACTGCCATATTGCGAGAACGCCCATGATATGACAGCATACCGTCGATGTCATTTTGTATAAGTTCAGCTTTACCATATAGAAACAAAGGGAGGGTCCGGTAAGCGGTGCTAAGAAAGAGAGAGAGAGAACATGTATCCATTTTCGTTTTCCGCTTGTAACATTATCTCCCCCCGCCCCCCGGCTTTTTTTGCCGTACGCGGAAAACTATATATTCAGATAGCTTTTTATTTCAATTTCAGTATAAATTTAGCTGCCTGTATTTATAAGGGTGGACCCAGTATATGAGGCTATTCACATATCCTATTTGTAAGGACGAAAAGTTAAGTATATCTTAGTTTAACCAGACCACTGAGCTGGTTAACAGCTCTACTAGGGCTGGCCCGAAGGATTAGATTTTTTTACGTGGCTAAGAACCAACTGGTTACCTAGTAACGGGACCTACAGCTTATTGTGGAATCCGAACCACATTATGACGAGAAATGAATTTCTATCACCAGAAATAAATTCTTCTAATTCTTCATTGGCCGGTCGGAGAGTCGAACGCTGGGCCAACAGCGTGCTAGCCGAAAGCTCTACCCACCCCTCCAATGAAGAACTGTTTTTGGGTATTCACATAAGCTCTAATGGGTATGAGTGCTATTCACATAGGTTCTTACGTGCATAAGCATTGTTCACATAGGCTTGCTATTTTGTATATGGCCATTATTCACGTACAGTTGTATGGAACAAGCCAGAGCAAGCTGTCTTTCCTTTCTGTGTGAGGAAGAAGTGCAAAACGACAAAAATAAGGTAACTTTGAAACTGGTAACAGCCAATAACCAACAAAAATTGAGACACGGTTACCTGTTAAACTGAAGGAATAAATAAATTCTAAACAGACTGACAATAAAGGAAAGTAAATTGTACTTCAGCGCATCCCTGCAGCAAGCGAAGATACATCCTGAATTAGTGACTCGGTGTTATTCGTGTCGTTCGGAAAGAGTAAAGATTGCAGAAAAGTCTTTACAGTGAGGTAAGATGTCAGCGTCTTAAAAAAAAGAAAAAAAAAAACAGGCCAAGAGGAGGTAAGCAGATCAAAGTACAGATAGCATACAGCACTCACAACAGTAACGATATTTACTGTATTTAGGCCAGTCGCGTCATTTGCATATTCCATGATGATAATCTCACCTGCAGTTATTTGTTGCTGAACTGGTGCTCAGTGACCAGGATAGTAACTCGTCCTAACACTGGCAAAGCCATAGAGCCTAGTCAAAGTATTTATAAGTCATAGCAGTTACGACAGTTACTCCACACACGATGGTTAAAGCTTTAAATAGTCGTAACATTTATAACGTCATGTCTTACACTGTCCAAGTTATTGTATTTGGGAAATCAGTGACATCTGATTTTGGAAACACATGGATATTTAACTTTCAGTGAGTATTAGTAATTGCGATGGGACAGACATCCCATTGTAATTCCAGGATAGACATCTCGGAAGGGTCTTTCAGCGTTTTGTGAGGCCTTCCATATTTGCAGACTGTTAATGTAAGCTGGCATGTAGTTTTAGATATACATAAGATTGGTTCGGCCAAGTACAGGGATAGATAGTAAGGGATGGCTGATGTGTTGTGTTAAAAATGTATTGACGTGATTGCCCCAGTATTAGCGTTCAGTACAGTAGCCCATTTCGACGTGCAGGGGCAAAGGGTGCAGTTGATATTTAATTCCTAAGACTCGCGTGTATTGTCAGGTAGGTAATGGAAGGTGTTGATCTCAGACCAAGTTGGGACTTTCTGATTACAGTCAGTTGGGCCGTTTGGAAGACAATATCTATTTCGTAAATAAACAAGTAAAAAATGCGCATTCGAGTTTTCTGTACATCGTATAATCAAGGCCACCGAAAATAGATATATCTTTCGGTGGTCTCGGTATAATGCTGTATGAGCCGCGGCCCGTGAAACTTTAACTACGGGCCGGTGGTGGCCTATCCTATATCGTTGCCAGAAGCACAATTATGGCTAACTTTAACCTTA
>NC_089788.1:13983001-14105501 GCF_040412425.1 Macrobrachium rosenbergii | reverse complement strand
GGGTTGCGTCTTGCATTGATACTTAAGACTCTTCTTCTTCTTCTTCTTCTTCTTCTTCTTCTTCTTCTTCTTCTTCTTCTTCTTCTTGTGAACGATTAGTAACGTGTCTTTGTCAACGTGGACAAGAAAGTTATTTATATACGTGGAATAGATACAATTTCTGTTGCTGTTCATATACAGGAATGATACAGTTTCATATAAAGTAGGAAAAAATGCCATAAGCACAACAGACCCAGATAGTCGGTGTTAACCGGTGTTGTTGAAGACGTGACCTACAGAGTAATTGACCGGCCCTGTGACTGGTATCACATCAGTGAAAGCATCAACATTCTAGATTATTCCTTCATTTAGCATTAAAAAGTTAACGGGGCAGTAACCATTACCCTCCTCTTCTTTGGATCCATCCTTTAATAGGGGGAACAAATTTTTAAGAATATATATTATATAGCCTATATATTATATATATATATATATATATATATATATATATATATATATATATATATATATATATATGTATATATATATATATATATATATCGAACGATAAAATGCATAACATATCTAACCTTGTTTAGTCATGAAATATTAGGTTTTTAAAGCTTTGTTTCCTTATGAATTTATAGGTGAACCCTTACCGTGTTTGCACTGGTATATATATATAATATATATATATATATGTATATATACAAGATACGCATATGCTGTATATAAGGTACAGGTTAACATGAACGTATGAAGTATCAGGAGAATCATTGTAAGTAGGACTTTGCTCTAAAACTTGAATGACCTCGGGGGATGCTAGCGCTTATCTTTCCTGCTGCCCTTCACAGCAGTCGTATCACATGAGGGTTTGTTTTCCTAGAGACAAGCGCGCCAGTGATAAGTTTCTCTTGGTTGGGCAGAGTCCAGAGTTCTACATCAGCTCGTGTTTAGACTAGCCTGCTTGATATCAACTTACCAACCGCCAGAGTCTTCTACCGTTTTACCAATCTACCCACTTGTGTTATAAAAATCCACAATCATATAGTAAAAACTGTATTACTAGCCAAAAGAGATAGTTTACTATATATTGTGGATTTTTATTACACAAACTGTTTTTCATGAGATTGTGAATTTCTTAGCAATCTACCGACTACTTTAGTGGGGTTGTGGGCAATTTGAGATTTCAAACCTTGTTTTGCTGAATGTGATGTGACTTGCAAGGCTTAATGGAAATGTTATAGGGCTGATGTCAATGGCATTTTGTAAAGAATCCCGGGTGTTACAAACGTGTGCGTTATTTTTTAAAAGTTTCATTGATTCTCACTCATGTTGACAGGAATCTCTCTCTCTCTCTCTCTCTCTCTCTCTCTCTCTCTCTCTCTCTCTCTCTCTCTCTCTCTCTCTCTCTCTCTCTTGGTCATCTCAACGATACTAATACAATATGCTTTTCTAACTCGATTTAGCACATCGTATTTCCGTTCAGAAGTCTGAGCTGACATCGCTAATTATGAGAGCCACTGTGGATAAAGACCGAATCCTTCCAGAGGAGGGCCTCGACGAGGTAATTTCCACCTGAAATTTGCAGGGCTATTTCACTGATAGTTTCCTTCTCTTCTTCTTCTGAGTGACTTTTTTGGGGTTGGGGTTTTGGCCGCCTTTTCTATTGGAATCGAAATCCGACGATAAGCTTCGTACTTATAAACTAATCTCTCATGGCTGCCTTTGATGATAATATTGTAATTTACTTCTGCTATAACAGGATCCTGACCGTAACATGTAAAAAATGCGCCGAAGTTTTGCGCAATCGAGTTTTCTGCATGAGCCGCGGCCAATGAAGCTTTCAGCCACGACCCAGTGGTGGCCTGTCCTATATCGTTGCTAGACACACGAGTATGGCTAACGTTAACCTTAAATAAAAGTAAAACTACAGAGGCTAGAGAACTGCAATTTGTTATGTTTGACGATTGGATGGTGGGTGATCAACATACCAATTTGCAGCCCTCTAGCCTCTGTAGTTTTCAAGCTCTGAGGGCGTGCAGAGAAAGTGCGGACGGACAGACAAAGCCATCTCAATAGTTTTCTTTTACAGAAAACTAAAACCATCAAGTGCTTTTATAAAGTTTGCATGTGGGACTCGTTTTGTATCCTGAACACTTCTTGTTGCATTATCGCTGCAAGACGTTCCTCGGGGTTTATGGAGAATTCCCCGAATACTGGACGGCAAACGGGTCCTCGTCAGCCGCTCTGCTACCTTGAAGTATCTCTCGTCGATTCAGAAATTCAACTGCGATGTTGGTTCGGAACAATGAAGACAAAGAGGATGATGGTCATGAAAAGTAGTTTATACAAACTTTAATTTTCATGCTGGGGAATACTGCGTGAAAGTTCACTAAAGCTCAAAAGCTTTCTTATTGCTTAATATATATATATATATATATATATATATATATATATATATATATATATATATATATATATATATATATATATATATATAGATATGTACACACATATACTGTATATGTATATACAGGTATTTTTTGGACCTTGATGTAGCGTATCGAAAAATTGCGAAGAATTCGAGTTGTTTATTTCAGTTACAAAAAGTGACCAGTAGATTATATATATCTGCACATCTATATCTATCTATCTGTATATATATATATGTGTGTGTGTGCTTGAAAAATCACAGTAGATGCACGTGATTTCAGTGTATGAGCGAATCCCACAGGGAAATGACAGGCAGAAGTTCACTACCAAGCGCTTTCACGTTTATTAAACGAATTGTCTGGGCACAAACGATGCGTTAATAAACGTGAAAGCGCTTGGTACTGAACTTCTGCCTGGCATTTTCCTGTGGATTTGCTTATATATAAATGTATGTATATATATATATATATATATATATATATATATATATATATATATATATATATATATATATATATATATATATATATATGTGTGTGTGTGTGTGTGTGTGTGTGTGTGTGTGTACATAGATCATAGACTCTGAACTACCCCTTACGCACCATTCAGCATCTATGTCCAATGTTTTTTAGAACACCGGCGAATGATAAATCAACTTTAGTTTATTGTGAACCTGGACCGCATTTCAGATAATATTGAATTTTTTATATCAGTCCTTCTCATTGTTCTGGTTTTTGGTAAGTAAATTATCCCAATTCAAACCAAAATCTTGTACCTCTTGTTTTCGTCCTTTTTTAAGACCTAATAAAAAGTTTTCGCATCCCAAACTTTCTTTTTTTCATTACTGTTCTTGTCCTTGCTGCTGGACATCTGGTTACTCCCTCCCAGTATCATTTATTTCCTACCATATAACTTTCTCTCTCTCTTCCATATCTATAGAAACTGCTATTTTAATTTCACTCAGTTTGTTTTCGCTTCGTAATGGACTCAGTTCTTCAATGCAATCTTGAGTTTCAACCACATCACCGCCGTCTTCGCCTCCATCGTCTGCATTTCACCACTCGTGTTTTCTCTGTGCTTTATCTTCCACAAGAGAAAGACATTTCTAAAATTTGCCGGTCCACTCACGTGTCAGAATCCATAGCGGATTCACTGGCCAAGTAAGCAAACTAGTCAGTCACTCCCTCTGTGATTGAACCTTGTTGTTCCTCATCTTGTTGATCTCTCGGTTCCTTCTATGGTCGCCAGCCCCCATGCTCCTGTAGCCTGATAAGATTGAATGGCTTTTTTTTTTATAGAAATACATAACATCTGATATAATATAGACGTAAAAGCATCATTCCGCCTTACCTGTTGCGCTTACAAGTTTCTTTTACAAACTTTTTGCTCACGAACTGTGTACAGTTTTACTGATCGCGGTACTTTTGGAAAAGCGTCTAAGTAATGCGTTTTTGTTACCTTCATGGCTCACAAGACTTGCTGTGTGTGTGTATTCTAGTAGTCACTGTGATATAAGACCTTTTGTATACCTGTTTTTATAATCTCCTGTAAACAATGAACTGTATCCGGCAAATTAATGAGACCCATCTCATGGACCGAGTGAGGGCCGATAACAGCACCTCCAAGACGATAAACTTTCAAAAACTTGGTTGGTGTCTTTTTTAAAACTACTGTTCTTCGGATGTCTATCTATCTATCTATCTATCTATCTATCTATCTATGTCTATATATATGTATGTGTGTGTATAAAGTATGTATGTGTTTGTTTGTGTTTTTGAAAAATGATCTTGCTATGCATGTACTTCTGTTCATTTCAGAGATGAGAAATACACAGAAGTCAGAAAATATATATCTTTACTGAACATTCTTTTACGATTAATTACACTAGCCTTTTTATCTTTATATATCATAGTAAAAAACAAACAAGATGTTACAAAAGTTCCCACGAATTTCAGTCTCATTACATTGCCCTTTTAAGATGACATTTAGTGTATACCGTATATAGTAAATGTGATTTTATATGTATATATATATATATATATATATATATATATATATATATATATATATATATGTATGTATATGTGTGTGTGTGTGTATGCATATATATTTGCGTGTGGAAATATTCGTTGAGCAAAATAATGCGTGGAAAGGATACGTGACTAGCACAGGATGTGTGACCGCAGTCGAAACATTTTGGTGCGCCTTTAGTGCAAACGTATGAACCAAGTGATATCTTGAAAGTTGGTTGCAGTTGGGGTTTACCCTCGGTTCACAGTCAGCGGATGCATATTTTACTATGGACTCACGAACTTTGAGGGTAGACACGTTCTCACAGAATGCCTTTGTTTATACACATTAAAGAGTAATTAAATAAATTTGTAAAACGTAATTTTTTCGCATTCTGTCGAATTCAAAGAATGTACTTTCCGTGTGACTAAGGGAATTTTCTTCATCGTCACGAGGAGGACTTGTACGAAGATGTTGGTAGTAACAGGATGCTGCCATTAAGGCATGGTGAAGATGTGGAATGCATGTCGACAAATCTCTTAAGCCACGGACAAATGATTACTCGGCAGACTGCATTGATGTTTTGGTCTATGCTGAACCAAGCTGACAAAAACACACGCGTGTAGGGATTGTAGGTTTGTGAAGATAGTATATATACAGTAGATCGGGAGCATTGGACAGCCAGGAGAGGTAAGGACCAAGAAAGGGTTGGATAGACTAGGTAATAGCTGTCTTGGAGAGGGATTCAGTATCCAGGAAACAAAAACTGCGCTGAAGATAGAGGTGAATTGTAGCGTGTAGAGTCTGCGACATCCTGCCAGTGAACTCTCTGTGTAGGTGTGGGAAGCAGCTAGTATTCTGGAAGTTTTCTGAACAGGGTGTTCATCCCCAATATAGCAAGTAACTTGGAAATATAGCAGTGATCATAGTGTTTTATTTTGTAAGGAAGCCATCGCCTGTAAGGGGAAATGATTTGAAGTTTCAAAAATCATAAATGAATATGCAAACACTTCAAACTCAGGCAGCATGTTGATGTTTGTATTTCTTGTGCGTTTCTATGGAGACCTCATTAACGATGAACTTTACCGTTGTCATTCTCAGTCAACTTTCCATTATAAACGGACAGATGAGGCGTCAAGTTTCCTCGTCTTGGTCTCTTCTTTGTGGGACGAGGCCGATATGCTCGAGTTGGGGGAGTTCATTGAGTCTGGTCCTTCTCCCAACCCCAACCCACTTCATAGCTCCTCCTTGAACCATCGCTTCTTCTAGTCAATCTCTCTCTCTCTCTCTCTC
This sequence comes from Macrobrachium rosenbergii, assembly GCF_040412425.1. Taxonomy (NCBI): domain Eukaryota; kingdom Metazoa; phylum Arthropoda; class Malacostraca; order Decapoda; family Palaemonidae; genus Macrobrachium; species Macrobrachium rosenbergii. Next base: position 14,099,783 of record NC_089788.1, on the reverse strand, counting down.
TCTCTCTCTCTCTCTCTCTCTCTCTCTCTCTCTCTCTCTCTCTCGTATGCCTCCTTTGACCTAAGCAGGGAATTATGTTCCTGGCTGTCAGACGGATGCTTAGGTTTTCATATCTGTATATATTATAGCATGGATATCATAGAACGAAATAAAGTCGTGAATGATCATTACTTCGCCAATATAGATACCATGATTATTATAATTCTCATCATACCTAGGTGAAACCAAGCTTAAGATATCCTCTCTCTCTCTCTCTCTCTCTCTCTCTCTCTCTCTCTCTCTCTCTCTCTCTCTCTCTCTCTCTCTCTGATATTGAATTTCTTATGTTTTGATATTTGTAGACTATTATTTCTGCACTCATATATATATATATATATATATATATATATATATATATATATATATATATATATATATATATATATATATATATATACTGTATATATATATGTATATATTTGAATAATTTAATGTTATTTTCCCCCTTCACATAAACTCTTATCTCCCGTATAGCTACCTTCAATTTGTTTGATACTTTTACCTTGTCAAATCTATTTTATGTAATACCTATCTGCTTGGGGTGTTTAATCATCTGAAACATTGCATATCTTGTGTATACTGTACAAGGTTGAACGAAATGTCAATGGGGAAATGTGATTTATTAATTATTTTGTTCGTTGATTTTACTGTCAGCTCTACCTTGCTTCCACTGGGACGCTTAATATAAAAAACTGAATGATTTCTGTCGTGGCATGATATGACGAACAAATGATACCATATCTTTAGGCATTACTTAAGCGAAAACTATTTGTAGTCCACCCGGATGAATGAGTGTCTAATGCATGACACTGCCATCTAGTGAGTGCATTTGTCGCGGTTACAAGTTAAGGCTCTCTCCTGATTGTTTACAAAGCGAGTCTCTCCAACATCTTGGCGACAAGAAGAAGCAGAAGTTAGGAGGCCGACTTGAATGACAACATCATCGCCCGTCAGTCTGGCACTGGTCATGGATTTTAGTTGATGGCGCGTACTTAATACGTTATTTAATGTGTTTTGTAACCAGAAAAAAGTAGCAGTAGTTTCCTTCGATAAGCACGGAGTCGGTATGTAATAATTTATACTGTTGATACTTAACTAACTATTTCTGAGGTTTGAGAGCCCTCCTTGAGATTGACGGCACTGCTGGATGCTGTGCCAAAATCGGTCATTTCCTGTAAACATTTGCTGGGTATAGTCGCTTTACCTAGTTTGGTTATTCCTAAATAGCCTACATGGTGATGTACGGGACTAATATCCTAGGTTAGTTTAACGTTGAAAGGTCATACCTGCATAACACAAAGGCAACTAGCCTAGGTTAACTATACGCCAGTAGCTAGGCTACGAAGTTTTTAAAATCCGTGTGGTAGCTAGGATACCTGGGCGTAAACTAGGCAGAGTTACTATGATACTTTAATATCGCAACTTATATATATATTTCCTGCATTTATCATGGGTGTTTTACAATTTGGAGTGTTGATATTGTGTTATGAATAATTTGTAAAGGTCTGGCTTTAGTCATAGCTAACACACAATCAGTCAGCAAAGAAGTAGTCATCTCCTTTTGAACCCCAAAAATATTCTTTCCCACTTGTCAGCCCTGAAGACGATATTTGAAGGGACACAATAAGTGAATTGATGGAAAGCAATTTAAGATAATTTTTCATGGACCTGATGACATCTTGTACCAGAAGTCCTGAATATTGTAGTAGAAAGGAAATAACGTTCCTCATAACTCAGCAGCCATCAAAAGGAAAAATGTGACCCTTGTATGACAAGATTGTATTTTATCATTTATTTTCTAGGTAATTATTAGATCTTAAGAAATACTGTATATCTTTCATCATATTTACATCTGTTGCATTACTGTTAAAGCCAAAAATTGTCCTTCAGGCTTGAGATCTTCATGCAGAGCTGTTATGTAGAAACTGTATTACATAGCAGAAAGAAGGTAAATTACATAGCAGAAAGAAGTTAATTGCAGAAGGTAGTAATCATGCAATGCAAAGTACCTTCCCAGAGATAGGAGCACCTTTGTATGGTGTCTCAAGGTCAGCAGGGATTCATACTAGATCTACTGCAACTGGGCATAAGGAGGTCCTTAGGACTGCAAATAGAATATTACACTTCTAGACCCTTTAAAGAAGAAGAGTGCTTCCTGGAAGCTAAAGATTTTTATCAATTTTTTTTAATGAAACATTTATATACAAATTATTTTCCAGGGAGTGGACCTTAAAAATCTCCCTGTAATGGCTTTTGTTGATTATGAGAAGGCATTTAACAGTATCCACAGACCAGCATTAGGGAAGGCCTTTTGGCACTATGGTGTTCCCCTGATCCATGCAATCTTCTCGAAATTAACCAGCATCAAAGTAGATTTAAAGTTAAAAATGTTGATGAACTTTTCAGTTGAATTTTAAAGGAGAGTTATGTCGCCTTTATTGATTTTATAATGGAGAAAAGTAGTTGGAGATGGAATTGAAGGTTTAGATTAATGACAGAAAGTTAACAGAATTGGCATATGCAGAAGGTGCTACTTTAATAAAGATTTTCAAAGTTTACATCATGTATCTAGAGATGGTGCTCAAAGTAATTCTAAGAAAACAAAAGTTCAGAGATGAAGTGACACTTGATGGAGGAAGGATTAAGAAGGTTGAATCTTTCAAATATTTAGGAAGACTGATATCCGTTGCAGGTTTTCTTGAGTTATAATTTAGTGAGAGATTGAAAAAAGGCAAATTAAACAATGGTCAGGTTGAGTAAGGTTTGGAAATTAAACAAATTGCATACAAAAGTAAGGTTATACATTAGTCTAATACAGACAGATTTCATGCCATGTCAGTGAAACTGTGAAAGGGGTTTTCCGATATGAAAATAGTTAAAGATTTATGAGTCACATGAAAGCATAGGTAGAAATGATACCACAAAGGAAATTACATAAGTTCATTGTGTAGATGAGGTGATGAAGTGGAAATATGGATGTCTTGGATATTTCCTTCACACTTCCTGTAGAGAATAGTATGTGATAATGTCAGCTAGTTTCATGTGGCACCAGAAGAGTTGTATGACTTATACTTACTTACATGAGATCCATGTGATTGAGGGCTAGAGATTAGGGAATATTTGTGGAAGTAAAACCACAGGGAAGACATGAGGGGCAGAATTTCAGACCTTTTGTGTTGCACAACATTGTAGATAATGATAATAATACTGTATATGGCTGCATAAGTAACAAGAAGCTGAGAATCAAGTGAATATAGGGGAAAACTAACATATGGGGCAGAATGATCTTTCTTCCCTGGGTTCATTAATATAAACAACAATATTATATGTGCAGCTCTGTGTAATCCTTGGCCCATGACCTTCACCAGCATTAGAGCCTTCTTGTTAGAATTTATCATAGAAAATATTGTTGAAAATCTTAGTAGTGTTATTTGCTCATAAAAGATATTTTATTTACCTCCTTGCAATTCCTTGCAAGAGTGTTCAACAAATGTGTCACAGGATCTGTGGAAATATCATAGATGATATTCATGAAGCTCATTGATTTTATTTATGAAGTTTTCCATGATATTTTCAGGAATTGAGTGTGTATTGTGATTTTATATCATCTTGAAAAATGGTCATCTTAAGGAAACAACAGAGGTTAGCCTAAAGCAACAACATTTGATAAAGTGCATGAGTAACTGCCATCTAAAACAACTAAGTTTGAAATTGCTATTCCTTAAAGTATAGCATTGTTGAAATGAACTAAAAGATGCCCATATAATATTAATGTAGAAACAGGGCTACTCTTGAAGAATGTATATAGCATGGTTTTGTTGAATAAATATTGAATGATTAAAAAGAACAGTGAAATTGCTATGCCCTTCATTATTTTACATTTGTATTGGCTTGTGCCTCATAAAATTCGTCTATTAGTGATTTATTTACGGTATTCGGTTAGTACTTTCTGCATTAGGTATATCATATGCTGAGGAAATATTTAGATGTTCTTTGATAGTAAATAGTTGATATATTCCTCACCATTTTTTGTAGGCTATATGCTGCTGTTTTGAGAATAACTTTTCAAACAAGATAAATCAGTAGAGGGCTACCTGTGCCAAAGTCACTTGGTGAAAAAATATGATCAGACTGCTAAGTGTTTGTTGCTTGTGATGATGATTACAAAATTCATTGCTAACAATTAAATTTAGTGATCACAGAATTTAGTGCGAAACCTTGGGGTTAAGGTTTCATTTACTTGTATAGTAAACTGAAGATTAGGTATTTAGATGGATGGAGACAACCTGTTTACTCTTCATTTCCATGTACCAAAACTAATCACCTGGTTGAGCTCAGCTAAATTCACATATGCCGACCAATACATTTTCTTTCCTATTTTCTTCCAATATTGTGTGTCTGTCTTTAAATTGTCTTGAGAATAGAACAAGTGTCCATGAAAAGCACTTGTTTGGAAATCACCTAATGCAATTTTTTTCACAAAGTTTCATCAAAACCCATTGATTAGGTTTCAGTTGATTGAGTAAACTGAGAGGCATGCTAATCTAACCAGAAATTTAACTTCCTTAGTGAGGTAAATAAAAAGTTATACATTATTTACACTGGATTCAGATTATTTTTAATGCAGGGTGAGGGCACTTTAAAGGAAAGACAAGCAGTGTCTTTATCTACATACTGTACAGTTAATATATAGCTGCTAACATTCCCCACACTTTAGTGTCAACAAAAATTCATCGCTATATTATTGATCCAGTCTTTTTTCCACCTGCTTTTGAAAACACAAAATCAACACAAGGATGTTTTAATGTCATCTCATAATGCACCACATATATGTAATAAATGTTTTCAGATATGTAACTTACCAAGTAATTACACAGCTGTACTTTTCTACTTGCGCGGCAGTTAAAAATTTTGAAGTTCGTGGTAGCGATTCGTTTGTTTTAAGTGTTAGGTAACTACCCCACCCTCTTTTCTTCTGGCGCTCAACGTAACATCAAATGTTTATGGGGTTGGATTTGAAGTTGTTTCATTGCTTTTCCAAGGATTTGGTGAAGTATTGTTGATTTTGGTAGCTTTTCAGCTTACCTTAGCTGGTATTCCTACAATATATCTAATTCTAGCTTATCAGGTATTAGGTATTGTAGGGAAGGATGCAAGACTCAGATGATGAAAGTGACCTATAATAGTCATATGATATGTGCAAAGCGTAGAGGAAAAGAGTGTTCGAAAGATCTTACGTGCACTGAATGTGAGGGATGGGATGAGGAAAAATGGAAAGTGTTGAAGTCTCATATGGATAAATTGGATAGGGATGGGAAGAGGAAAGCGGTTGTTAGAGCCGAGGGTAGAGCTATGAGTGTAGAACCTGTCTCTAACAATCAAGTCTTAGATACTAATATTCTTCCTTCTCCTGCCTTTCTATTATCCACCATCGTTAGTCATCCTAATATTTTTCCATCAACTCCTGTTCCTGGCTCCCATGTTTCTGAACCCAATGCCGTAGCGAGCCTCGAGACTAAGTTTGACCTCAAATTTTATCTTGTGGTCAACACTATTGAAATTAGGCAAATCGCTTAAGGTCCTGGTGGACGAAGTTCAAAGTTTTAAAAAAAGTGTCAGTGCCAGTGGAGGAGATGGCTGTCTGTCCTGCTGATTCTCCTAGACGAAGGTCACTGTCACACTCCCCTGAACCTGGGAGTAGACATACCAGAGGTCCAAGGGAGGTCAGCAGTGTTTGCCCACGGGCAGTCGCCCCCTCATCCGATTTGGTGGTGTGTAGTTCCGACAGCCGTTGGAAAGGCGTCGCTGTGAATGCCCACCAGTTGTCATTGGGCTCTGATCTCTCCAGTCCAGGAAAGAGACGTATGTGGCATTCTTTGGGTGAGTCTCGTCCTTTAAAGAGACGTCATGGTAGAGAGCCCTCTGCCATTTCTCCCAAGCTCTCTAGAGACCCTGCTATCAGTCCGCAACCAGGTTGCAGTAAGTGGCACAGTCCAACTCGTCATGCGCCAGATCGCTCCAATGCTGAGCGCCAGTTGTTGGTTCCTAAGCTCTGTTCCAGCTAATGCTCATCTTCTGGGTGCTTGCATGAGCAGTCGGTGTATTCGCCAGAGCGCCACCCAGTCTCCAAATGCCTGTCTCAGATTCCCAAGTGCCCGTCTTGTTCTAAGTGCCTGCCTCGGACCACTTCTGCTTCTAAGCGCATGCCGCCATCTGGGCGCCCAGCGCCAACTGAGAGCTCATATTCTTCTGCTTCGCCTGCCTTAGTGTCAGAGGATCCCTCTTTTGCACTTATTAGGAAGAAATTGGGTGATGTGCTGGGCTTGTTGCGCCAGGCGCCCACTTTGGTGAAGCCTTTTGAGAGGTTTCCTTGTCTCCCATTTCTTCAGAAGGGGAAGAGGTCATCCAATAGCCTACTCCATCTGCGTATGCTTCTCTGATGAAGTACTTTTTGGAGACTTTTCCCTCTCACTTCCAGCCAGAGGCTCTGGTTTCGCCTGCTTCTACTTTTCTGATGAGGAATCAGAAGGACTATAATTCTTGTCTGCCGAAGATGGTTCTCTCTTCCTCAGCTAGGAAGGTCCTTAAGGAAGCGGAAGATTGGTTGTCTATGAAGAGGGAGCAAGAAAAGACCGCTTTTGCTTTTCGTCCAGCAAGATTGACTGCCAGGAGATACCTCATATTTGACAGGAGATGCTCCATCCTTGGGAGACGCTGCCTCTTCCCAAGGTGACTTCTCAGGATTAATTGACTCTGCGAGATTTTCAGCTTTTTCATCAGCAAAGGTCTTCTTTGCCTCTTTAGAATTTGATCATCTGGTGAAACTCATTTAAAGTCCTCGAAGTGTTCAGCTTTCTGTACTGGATGATTGGAGCGCTTGACTTGTCCTCAGACTGGCTAGGTGTGTTATCCTGCACAGATAAAGCAGTGAGGGATGGTTCCTCTGAACTGGCAGCTCTTTTTTGTCATAGGAGTTCTCAAGAAGAGAGAGCTGTGGTGCTCCTTCACCATGAAAGCAGTTACATTGGTCCAGAAATCTGCTTTTCTTTACACTCCCTTGGACAGACAATTCTTGTTACCATGATTGGCGGTTAAGAAGATTGCCACTGATTTGCAGAAGTCCACACAAGATATACTAGATCAGTCAGCGAAGTGCCCCAGGGAACCTTCTGCTTCTTTCTCGTCTAAGTTGGTCTCTCCCTTGCAGCAGCAGCCCTTTCGAGCAGGCAGACAGGGCTTCTCTTGGCCATGTCCGAGGTGCGTTTTTCTATAAAGTCCGTCAAGAGGACGTCAGTTGAACCCTCTTCCAGAAAGTGACTCTCCCATCCTTTGTGTGCCTCAAGGGGCCAGACTCTCTTTTGGTGCTAAAGGTGCGGAACCTTGGACGTTCAAGGTTTTAAAAGAGGGCTACTTGATTCCTTTCTAAGAGTACCCTCCTCTCGTATCTTTGCTGATCACATTGACGGCATACTCGGAGGGCACTGAGAGGTTCGTAGCTCTCAAGGAGGAAGTGTCAGCTCCCCTAAGAAAGAAAGCCATAGAAGTAGTGGGGAATCGTACTTCAAGAGGATTTTACAACTGCTTGTTCGTTGTCCGCAAGTCATTGGGTGGCAGAGACCTGTCCTTGACATATGTGCTTTGAACTTCTACATTCAGACAATGAAGTCCAAGATGGAGACAAATCAGTCAGTTATCCTCCATCCAGCAGGGCAACTGGGTGGTAATACTACGGTGGATATGCAAGTCGTGTATTTCCATATTCCAGTCCATCCAGAGTCCAGGAAGTACCTGAGATTTGTCTTTGGGGGCAGAGTCTTCCAGTTTCAAGCACTTTACTTCGGTCTTTCCACTGCCCCTCAAGTATTCACGCGAGTCCTATCTCCTCTTGCAAAATGGCTTCATCTGCTAGGTATAAAGCTCCTTGTGGACTTTCCAAGGCTACTGCCTCAAAGTCCACATCTTCTCAAACAACCCTATCTCTGGAAATTTCACCAAGGCCTATCAGCTCTAGCTCTGACAGGATTCAGACTATCCGGAGACTTGTCAGAGCGAAGGGATTTTCAAAACAAGCAGCGGAAGCTATTACCAGATGTAGACGACAGTCTGCCAGCAGAGTCTACCAGGCCAAGTAGGCCAGGTTCTGCAGGTAGTGCAGCAACAATAATGTCTCGTCTGCTAAAACCACTGTAGCTCAAATAGTGGACTCCCCTCTTTTCTTAAGGAACAACAAGGGAACTCTCATCATCAGCTATTAGAGGCTACAGATCGAGTTTTTAAACATAGAGGAGTAGACTTAGGTTTAAATCAAGACCTGAGTGATCTGATTAGGTCTTTTGAGATTACTAAGCAGCCGTGAGATGTGTCTGTTTCGTGGAACTTAGATGTGGTGCTGAATGGTTAGCAGGCCCTGCTTATGAGCCTCTCCGTTACATTTCACTTAAGAACTTAACAAAGAAAAGTTTTTCTGGTATCCTTGGCCACAGCTAAACGAGTGAGCGAACTGTAGGCAATTGACAAACACATTGGGTTTTCACAAGGGGATGCTGTGTGCTCCTTTTTGCTTGGCTTCCTAGCTAAGAACAAGTCTCCATCTAATCCCTGGCCATGCTCGTTCTTCATTAAAAACCTTATGGATATTCTACATCCAGAGGAGGAGGAAAGAGTCCCGTGTCTAGTAAGGGCTCTAAGGTATTACTTAGACAGGACAAAGAAGATCAGATGCCCTGTCAGTAATCTCTGGTGTTCTGTGAAGAACCCGTCTAAGCCCATGTCTGAGAATGCGTTGTCATTCTTTCCTAGAGCCCTTATTATAGAGGCGCACTCTCCAATACAAGAGGATGCTCTGCCGTCCGTTAGGGTGGGAGCGCACGAGATTAGGCCTGTTGCCACGTCATATGCATTTAGACATATGTCGCTTTCGGCTATCCTCCAGTTGACATACTGAAAATACAACTCCATTTTTGCCTCACAGTATTAAAAAGAAATAGAGACAACGTTTGAGAAATGCAGTACTTTAGGTCCGTTATCGGTGGCTGGTGCAGTATTGGGGGAAGAAGCATAGGAAGCAACCCTTCCTATCCATAACTTCTTCGCCTTGAATTTTGGGTGTTGAGTTTTCTTTTGGGAAGCCTGGGGGGTACATGTGTACCTGGAGCGCCCACCAGTCTGTGGTAGTGGTATGATGGTTTTTAATTTTTATGGTTGTCAGTGTAGGTATCGATTTTATTTGGTCTTTTTTTTTTATTTGGTACTGCGTCCAGGGCCAAGGGCAAATTTTTCTTTGATGCTTTTGGGTGTTCGGAAGACTCCTTCACTCCAAAGCCCCCTCTTTAAAGTAGGGACTTATCTCGGCCATACTGCTAAGTCACTACAGGTCAGGATGAGCACTGACCAAAAGGCAGTAATCTTTTGTAGCTCTCTTACCAGGTAAGGATACAACAAGCATTTTATCAATGCTAACAGATTTTATGTCGCAAATTCATCTTCATATTTGACTGTTTTTGGAACAGAATATGTCCATTTATCCTACCTCCTATCAGTGTGGGATTCAGCTGTGTAATTGCTTGGTACGTTACATATATGAAAATGGTATTTTAATAGTAGAATTAAGTTTTATATATACTTACCAAGTAGTTATGGATCAGAGCCCTCCCTCCTCCCCTCTGGTGGATATTAAGCACAAAAGAAGTTATTCTCTCTGTTTTGTTTACCTATCATTCCCCAATAGAGGGTGGGGTAGTTATGTACACATAAAACAAATTAATTGCTACCACAAACTTCAAATTTTTAACTGCCATGCGAGTAGAAAAGTATAACTGTGTAATTACTTGGTAAGTATATATGAAACTTAATTTTATTATGAAAATACCATATTTACAATACAGTCCTTACAATAGGAGAGAGATTTTTATTAACTGTGCACAGTATTCAAGGTAACGTAGGTGATGAGAATAATATTGTAAATCCTATCTGAATTATTAATCTTTTCTGTGAACATCCTCAAATTTTGTAGTGCAATGAATGATTTCATAAATATAGATTTTAGTACCATTCTTCAGGCCATATTTGTGAAGGCTTTTCATTTTTACTTGTCCAGTTAAACTAATGAATAAAATGCACACCACAATACTATTAAATTATTGACAAAAGTCTGATACTGTTTAATTTTAAAGAAAGGTTAAATTTTTAGAAACGTAGTTATTAAAGTATTTAAAATTTGTGTATAAAAATATATAATTGTACACTATGTAAGTATATATATGTATGTGTGTGTATATATATGTATGTATATATATATATATATATATATATATATATATATATATATATATATATATATATATATATATATATATATATATATATATATATATATATATATATATATATATATATATATATATATATATATATATATATATATATATATATATATATATATATATATATATATATATATATATATATATATATATATATATATATATATATATATATATATATATATATATATATATATATATATATATATATATATATATATATATATATATATATATATATAAAAAGCTCATAGGTCACATATTTTATGAATTGCAGTACACAGTAGATGTTTGATTAATAAGTGTAGCTAAAGGCATTGGGAAGAACCTTGAGAGAATGTTTAGCTGGTGTCTGGTGCGCATCCTGATTAGTAAAACTGTATATATATGTGTCGAATGCGTCATATATTCTTGAGACGTGAGAACATCCCTGCCTAGCGACAAGACTTTGTGAGTTTGTTCGCCGGAAATGTCCAGGTTCCGGATAATTCATTCATATTGTGTTTTTTGGTGGAGCCCCAGGCTGTGAAGGGACTAGTTATCAAACAAATTGTCATTTGAAGGCCAACATCGAATATTAATTGAAGTCTTCGGTGAAGACTCTGTGGTTCGAGACCTGTCGATTAAGATTGTGAACATTGCTGTTTGGAGGTAGGAAACATTTTAGATTTCCCAAACTGTAGATTGTTCTTTTTATTTAACATAAATCTCACTTATGTCAGGCATTTATTACATTGTGTGTACTTTATAAGTAACATGGAAGGAATTCCCATACCTTTATTTTTATGCATTTGTTTAACAGGGGTTTTATTTGACTTCAGATGTTTCTCTGAGGAAGAGGTTAAGATGTGACCTATTGTGGGGAAACTGTTTAGAGAGAATAATTAGTTGAATATGATGGACTGTAATATGTATGATCATTTGGTGAACACTAGTATTCCATTTTATTTCATCTCTTGTTTTTTGCAATCCAGTTATGTTAGATTATTGTCAAATAAATTATTTTGGGTAATGCTTGTATCACTGTAGACCTGACAGAGAGAGAGAGAGAGAGAGAGAGAGAGAGAGAGAGAATGCATGTGTGTATGTACAAATGTATGAAGCCGGTAGCCACTTGGATGCGGTCACTATCAAGCTACCAGTAGAGGGGACTTCTTGACTGATAGCAAAGGTAAGCGTGGGAATTACTCTGGTTGGATAACAGATTTTGGTAGCAAGCGGGAAATTGAGATTTGTAGGTTTTAGGGTGTGCCTTTTGGTTGGTATACTGGCCTCTTTGCTAGCTCAGGGAATTTTTGCAGACAGACACAAGTGCACTGTGGGTCGAGTTCAGTTGCATTGGGGACTTGTGTCATGAGTTAAGTGAGTGTGTTTGAAAGATCGAGAAGTGTTCCTGTTACTTTTCAGGTTAACTACATGTCTTGTTGACATTGTAGTGAGAAGGGGTTATGTGAGTGTTACTGGGGTTTTTTTCATGTTAGTTACTTGTAATGGGGGCTAATTAAGGGAGAGTTCTGTTGTTTTGTGGTTACTTCAGGAAGACGGTGGGTGGAACTTTCATTAGGGAACAGTGACAATCTTTTGACGTCATTGAGAGTGGTTGCTCATTTTAGTCCGGGGTTGGTTTGACACTGTTGTCCCATTCTCTCTGCGAACCCATTTTCTTTACAGGTGGATTGAAGTATTTCGAGTATTCGAGAAAATTTCTGGTTATGGATCGCAGCGGCGTTTAGAATTTTTTTCTTAATTGTTCGCATTTGTGATTAGGGTTGTTTCATTGTTCGCATTTGGCATTTAGAATTTGATTTAATGGTTCACATTTGCATTAGTGTTGGAGGGTTGCTGAATTTTTAATAAGTTTTTTTATTTTTCTCCTTTCTCTTTTTACCTTTGGGGAGTTATATGAAGTTGAGATCAGGTCGGGTACTTGGAGCTAGGAGGATTATCTGTTCGGATACTGTGATGGGTGTTAACGAAGATAAGGATCAGGTGACGGTGTTGCACAAATTTACATCTGTAAATGTAGGAGTATAGCCTTTTCCAGGTTGTGAAGGGATTAGTTATCAAACAGATTGTAATTCGAAGATCAACACCAAATATCAATAGAAGTCTTCGGTGAAGACTCTGTGGTTCGAGACCTGTTGATTAAGATTGTGAATATTGCTGTTTGGAGGTAAGAAACATTTTGGATTTCCCAAACTGTAGAGTGTTCTTTTCATTTAACATAAATCTCACTTATGTCAGGCATTTATTACATTGCGTGTACTTTAAAAGTAACATGGGAGGAGTTCCCATATCTTTATTTTTATGCACTTGTTTAACAAGGGTTTTATTTGACTTCTTCAGATGTTTCTCTGAGGAGGAGGTTAAGATGTACTCATTGGGAATATACTGGACTTTGACTTATTTTGACCTATTGTGGGGAAACTGTTTAGAGAGAATAATTAGTTGAATATGATAGACTGTAGTATGTTTGATCATTTGGTGAACATTAGTATTCCATTTTATTTCATCTCTTGTTTCTTGCAATCCAGTTATGTTAAATTATTGTCAAATAAATTATTTTGTGTAATGCTTGTTTTGCTGTAGACCTGAGAGTGAGAGAGAGAGAGAGAGAGAGAATGCTTGTGTGTATGTATGAATGTACGAAGCCAGTAACCACTTGGATGCGGTCACTATCAAGCTACCAATATAGGGGACTTCTTGAATGATAGCAAAGGTAAGCATGGGAACTACTCTGGTTGGATCACACACACATACATATATATATATATATATAATTTTATTTTTTTATTTTATTTTTTAGTAACCGCTGCTATCTTAACAAGCTATTCCCCAAGTGTTGTCATAGTTTCCTTTTAACACTTTCAGACTGTGCATTGTATAAGTTTTTATTGATTTGTTCATTGGCGTAGAAACACATTACAGTATATAATTTTGCAAAGCAAAAGTTGAATTCACGTTTGAAGTCTTACATGTTCTTATATTTTATTATGGCTGGATGAAAGGTATCAAGCTTTCTTGAGGAACTTTGTATTAAAATTACTGTCTGATAGCGAATAACAATTTCAGGAACAGATTTGAGGTCATAATGAATGAGGAGGAGCTGTCAACTTTACAAAGGGAATCTGATTTCCTTTGTAAAGAAGTGGCCCATTCTGGACGGTTTGCAGATATTGTATATGAGTTGAAGGAACGACAAGTTGTATCCCATGAAGTTGCAGGATGCCTTCTTGTAAGTAGATGTGGCACAATATGTTGTGAGTACTTTTTATGAAGAGATTGCCCTCTTAGAAATAATTGCATTAGCTATTTGTTGGTTATCTAAACTTAACTCTTGATAATAAAGACTTGATTTTAATGCTAAGCAAGCACCCCTCAGTTTCCTTATACAGTATTATTCTAATTCAGGATTACTGGGCTTAGTAAATTAATGGCCATGATAAGCATTTTATCTTTTTGAATTGCAATATATTATTGATCTTGTGGATTATATTGAAAGTTATTTTTTCATATTGATTTGTTCTTGTGATTTGTTTTATTATATTAGAATACTGGAAACATATGCGTTTAGGCCAAATGCTTATAAGTGTATTGAATCTTTTCTTTGCAGAGGTCTGAGGAAACAAAAACCTCAAAAATGCATAAGCTTTTAGGTTATCTTCAGGAAGGCCCATCAGAAACATTTAGGATACTAATAGATGTTCTTGTACAGTATGGTTTATCCCTTGTTGCAAAACGACTAGATCCAAGAGCTTTTGAGTACCACAGGTCATTATTAGGGTAAGTTCTGCATACTGTAGTTATAAGCTTTATTATTATTATTATTATTATTATTATTATTATTATTATTATTATTATTATTATTACAGTATTTAGAGTAAGTGAAAATTCATATGAACTGACCTAAAAAATTATTGGTTGCAAAGTAAGCTTGCACTGAATAGAATGCCCATATGTGAAGGTTCTTTTAAAAGAGGAAGATAAAATATATATATATATATATATCACACATTACCACAGGTGAAAAATAAGAAACGGGGTATAGGTCCTGACCGGTAGCAATACTAATGAGTTTCCAAACTCCGCCTCACTGACACCTGTCAGGTGTGGATCTTGAGGTCACTATGGTTTGTTTATCAGGATCGTCCCCTGAGAGTATATTGTAGTTTTTAGCCAAATGAGTTTTAAAGGCCACTCCTACCTCGACACCGGCTTGAGGGGGGGATATGTAGTCTCTAACGGTTGTGTATGTTTGTCAGTACTGTTCCTGTAGTATATATATTTGTGACTTCTCATACTCTGTATCAGTCCTTTGTCAATGGCTTGGAAATAAAGTCAAAACCGGTCAGGACCTACACCCCGTTTCTTATTTTGTTCATGAGACTTACCTGTCAGATATATATATATAGCTGTATTCTCCGAAGGACCGACAGAAATTCAAAAACTTACGGCACACGCAGTGGGGCCAGGTGGTTAGTACCCATTCCCGCCGCTGGGAGGTGGGTATCAGGAACCATTCCCATTTTCTATTCAGATTTTCTCTGTCGCCAGTATTATCAACACCTGTTGTCAATACCTCCGTCGCTGATTTTCGTAAACTTCTCCACTTGAGTATTCTGATTGTCTTTTGGTTTTTTGACTTTGGATTTGTGGATAGGCATACGCTTTTGTGGACTGTTCTGATTTTGGCTCTGGCTTTTCTTTGATCACGATGTCTGGTTCTAGTTCTGCTAGTTTCAGGGTGTGTGTTGTGAAGGAGTGTAAGGTGAGGCTACCGAAAGCTTCGGTAGACCCTCACTCAGTATGCATGAGATGTAGAGGGCATGTCTGTTTGTTGGATGATCGCTGCAAGGAGTGTGAGTCTTCGCCTGATTCTGATTGGAAGGTATACGACTCTTATGTGCGCAAGTTAGAGAGTGACCGTATCAGGAGGTCTTCCTCCAGGAGTATGTCTGCTGGTGGGAGTCAGGGTAATAATAATTTGTCACCTGTTAACCCCTCTAATGCTTCACCTATCCCTGTAGTGTTGCCTTCGGAACCTGTGATTGCATCTGCGGAAGGTAATGCCCTTGCGCAGATTTTGAACTCCATTCGCACTTTGGAGTCGAAGGTGCTGGCGATTGAAAGTGTTGTGAAGTGCAGTGATCCCCCAAGTGTTGTGGAGGGGGCGTCAGATCGGCCCTATAATGCCTCTAGGTCTAGACCTCTGCCGAACTCCCAGGACTCAGGGAATGGGCATGTCGAAAGCCGCAAGAGGGTTACAGGGACCCCCCACCGATCTGGCGTCCCTTGGGCAGACCCTGTTGTCGTTTCCCAGGCTGCCAAGGATCATGCTCACGCACGCGTCCTCAAGGATTGCTTCTCGTCCTCTGAGGCGCCCTCTCCACGCAAGGGGTCGTGTTCTCGGTTGGACTCTCGCGCTTTCAAGAGAAGCTTCGCAGAGGAGGACGCTTCTCCTCCTCTTTCTCGAGCCCTCGTTTCTTCTCCTGAGTGGTTCCACGAGTTGCCGCCGCATAAGAGGACCAGGACTTCTTCCGAGGAGGACGTTTTTGAGCATCCCAGTCGCCCCAAGAACAGAGCTGTTGTCGCCCATGGTAGAAGGAAGAGGACGTCCCCTTCCCCCTATTCTTCTCACAAGAGCAGCCCTTCTCCTGAGAGAGTCTTCTCCTTCGAAGTGTCTTCTCCAGGATATGCAGCGGCAGTTGGCTTCCCTACTTGCTGCAAAGGAGTCTGAACCTCGTAGGCGCCGCAAGGACTTGAAGCTCCCCGTTAAGAGGTCTAAGAGGTCCCCCTCTCCTGCTCTTCGTTCGTCTCTCTCTCCGGCGAGTTCTCCTGGTCGCCCTCGTCGTTCGTTGGATCGTCGGGTTTCTTTGCCTCGTCTTGACACTCCCCAGGCGGCTGATCCTTATGTTTCTTTTCCTGGTCAGGACGCCCCTCTTGCAGCTCAACAAGACGCTCGAAGGGATACGCAGCAGGACGTTCGGCATGACGCTCATCTGGCTTCTCATCACGCTCGTCAGGACGCTCTTCAGGACGCTCGGCAAGACGCTTCTCTCCCCTCTCGTCTGGACACTCTTCAGGACGCTCGGCAGGACGCTCGGCAGCATTCGAGGCAGGACGCTTCTGTGCAGGACGCTCCAGATTTCTCTTCTGCTCTTTCACGCAAGAAGAGGTCTCTTTTCCGAATCGGGCCTCAAGGTCTTAGTCTTCCTCAAGTTCCGGAAGACTCTCCTGTCGCTCCCGTCGAAGAGGGAGAGTTGTCTCATGAATCGGAATCTGCAGAGCAGGAACAACCCCCTTTGTCATCTTCTTCGGACTATCAGGTTTTAGTCAACATGCTGAGAGAATTATTTCCTGATAAATTTCAGCCTTCTGCTCCTCTCTCTCCCCCTTCGCAGTTAGCTTCGTCGAAGGTGAGGAAATCTCCCGGCTTCCTTCAGATGAAGACTTCGCTCGCTACCAAGAAAGCCTTCAAGAAAGTTAATTCGTGGATGGAGGATCGGAAAACTCAAGGCAAGTCTTCCTTTGCCCTACCTCCGTCTAGATTGTGCGGGAAGGCTGGGATATGGTACGAGACTGGAGAAGAAATTGGCTCTAGAGTCCCTTCTTC
This sequence comes from Macrobrachium rosenbergii, assembly GCF_040412425.1. Taxonomy (NCBI): domain Eukaryota; kingdom Metazoa; phylum Arthropoda; class Malacostraca; order Decapoda; family Palaemonidae; genus Macrobrachium; species Macrobrachium rosenbergii. Next base: position 14,082,809 of record NC_089788.1, on the reverse strand, counting down.
TCAAGGAGACTTCGCGAGTCTGGTCGACACTCCAAGGAGGGCTCTCCTTTCTTCAGCGAAGGTGACCTGGACGCTTTCGGAGACTGACCATCATCTCAAAGGGCTTTTTAGGACTATGGAAGTCTTCAACTTTTTAGATTGGTGCTTGGGGGCTTTGGACTTGAGGACTCGGAGTCCAGACTCTATCTCTCTGGGGGAGCTGTCCAGTGTGCTTTCGTGCATGGACAAGGCCGTCAGAGATGGCGCGGATGAACTGGCTGCTCACTTCAGTACATCACTCTTGAAGAAGAGGGCTTTATACTGCAATTTTGCAGCAAAGTCAGTTTCTCCTGTGCAGAGGGCGGAATTGCTTTTCGCCCCTCTTTCTAGCCATCTCTTCCCCCAGCCTTTAGTCAAGGATCTTGCCTTCAGCCTTAAGGAGAAGGCTACACAAGACCTTCTCGCGCAGTCTTCCAGGCGTCCTAATGTCCCGTCCACGTCTTCTCAGGGACTAGCCGCCAAGAGGCAGAAGCTCTTTCGTGGCAAAGCTTCCTCCTCTAAATCCTTTCCTCGAGGAAGAGGCCTCTCCAGAGGTGGTGCCCCTTCTCACCCAAGGGGCAAGAAATGATACACCGGATCTCCAGACACCAGTAGGAGCCAGGCTTCTTTTGTTTTCGGAAGCCTGGAGAGTAAGAGGGGCGGACTCCTGGTCCCTCAGTGTAATCGGGAAAGGTTACAGGATCCCGTTTCTCGAATTTCCCCCCCCTGTCTTCAACACCCAGGGATCTGTCGCCCTCTTACCGCCCAGAGAAACAACAGATTCTTTTCGATCTGCTCGAACAGATGCTCGAAAAGAGAGCCATAGAGCGAGTCATGGATTTGGATTCTCCAGGTTTCTACAATCGTCTCTTCTTGGTTCCAAAACACTCAGGGGGGTGGAGACCAGTCCTGGACGTCAGCAGACTGAACCATTTTGTTGTCAAGGAAAAGTTCAAGATGGAGACGTCTCAGTCCGTTTTAAGTGCGTTAAGACCAGGCGATTGGATGGTCTCGCTGGATCTCCAGGACGCGTATTTTCACGTCCCCATTCATCCTCGGTCAAGGAAGCATTTGAGGTTTGTCCTGGGGGGACGAGTGTACCAGTTCAGGGCTCTGTTTCGGACTGAGTACGGCTCCTATGGTTTTCACAGTTCTGATGAGGAACATTGCCCGGTGGCTTCACGTAGCGGGCATAAGGATCTTGCTCTATTTAGACGACTGGCTCATTCGAGCTTCGTCGAAAGAAAGGTGTCTGGAGGACCTGCACTCAACGTTGAAGCTGACGAAGTCCCTGGGACTTCTAGTGAACTTCGAGAAGTCACATCTGATCCCTTCTCAGTCCATTGTTTATCTGGGGATTCAGATGGATTCAGTGGCTTTTCGAGCTTTTCCATCCCAGGAACGTCAGCAGCACTGCTTCGAAAAAGTTTCGGCCTTCCTGGGGAAAGAAACATGCTCGGTGAGAGAATGGATGAGTCTGCTGGGGACCATTTCATCACTGGAGAAGTTTGTTTCCCTGGGGAGGTTGCATCTCAGACCCCTCCAGAGTTTCCTCGCAGACAACTGGACGAACAAGGAGGATCTAGAGGAGACTCTCAAGATCTCTCTCTCTGCCAAGGACCATCTAAGGTGGTGGCTCGATCCTGCAAAATTGGCAGAAGGGGTTTCTCTCTCTCTTCAGAACCCCGACCTAGTGTTGTTTTCCGACGCGTCCACGTCAGGATGGGGAGCAACACTAGGGGGGGAGGAAGTGTCAGGCACCTGGAAGGGGGAACAGGTGTCCTGGCACATCAATCTAAAAGCATTGGGAGCGATTCTCTTAGCTCTTCAGTTCTTTGAAAGTCAGGTTGTAGGCCGGGTGGCTCAGATCAACTCGGACAACACCACAGCCCTGGCGTACCTCAAGAAGCAAGGAGGTACTCATTCTCGGTCCCTGTTCCTGATTGCCAAAGAGATCCTGTTGTGGGCCCATTCTCGACAAGTTACGCTTCTCACGCGATTCGTAGCAGGGGTTGAGAACGTCCGAAAGGACCTTCTCAGTCGGCAGCGTCAACTTCTTCCGACAGAGTGGACCCTACACGCAGAGGTGTGTCAGGAGCTTTGGAAGCTTTGGGGCGTCCTCTGGTGGACCTTTTTGCAACGTCAAGGACGACAAGGCTACCTCTGTACTGCTCTCCGTGCTCGACCCAGGGGCAGTAGCAGTAGATGCCCTCCTTTGGGACTGGAAGGGTCTGGACTTGTATGCCTTTCCCCATTCAAGATCCTGGGGAAGTCATCAGGAAGTTTGTGGCCTCAGAAGGGTCGAGGATGACATTAATCGCCCCCTTTGGCCTTCAGCGGAGTGGTTCACAGAGGCCATGACATTCCTAGTGGACTTCCCAAGGACGCTTCCCATGAGAATAGATCTTCTCAGACAACCCCACTACGAGAGGTACCACAAAAACCTTCCCGCTCTGAGTCTGACTGCATTCAGACTATCGAAAAGTTGGTCAGAGCGAGGGGTTTTTCAAAGCCTGTGGCTAAGGCGATCGCCAACGCCAGGAGAGCCTCCTCTAATGCAGTGTACCAATCGAAGTGGGTCATATTCAGGAAGTGGTGCAAGCTTAAGGGAATTTCCTCTACCACAACCTCTGTGTCCCAGATAGCCGACTTTCTGTTTTATTTGAGGAAGGACTTAAAGCTGGCAGTACCTACCATCAAAGGTTACAGAAGCATGCTGTCAGTGGTTTTTAGGCATAGAGGCCTTGACCTAACGGACAACAAAGACCTTCACGATCTTCTAAGGTCTTTTGAAACTTCTAAGGTAGCTCACCCAAAGTTGCCTTCGTGGAATTTAGATGTTGTCCTAAAATTCCTAATGTCTAAAACAATTCGAGCCTCTACATTCTGCATCCTTCAAGGACGTATCCAGAAAAACTATTTTCCTAACTGCTCTGGCGACGGCGAAGAGAGTTAGTAAACTTCAGGCTATCAGCAAGATTATAGGCTTTAGAGGCCATGATGCGATATGTTCCTTGAGCCCTATGTTTCTTGCTAAAAATGAAAACCCGTCTTCCCCTTGGCCCAGGGCCTTCGAGATTAAGGGTTTGATGGAGATCATTGGACAAGAACCAGAGAGAACCCTGTGCCCTGTCAGGGCTCTGAAATTTTATTTACAGAGGACTCAGGATTGTCGAGGTCCTTCTAACAATCTGTGGTGCTCGGTTAAGAGGCCGGATTTACCTCTCTCTAAGAATGCTCTGGCGTTCTTTTTAAGGAACACCATTATAGATGCCCATTCCAATGTTCAAGACAAGGATTTGAGCCTTTTGAAAGTCAAGGCTCACGAGGTGAGAGGCATTGCTACCTCAGTGGCTTTCCAGAAAAACTTGTCTCTCAATGATATTCTGGGTGCCACTTTTTGGTGAAGCAATTCTGTGTTTGCTTCACATTACCTGACTGAAGTAAAGACTTCCTACGAGAATTGCTGTGCGCTAGGGCCTTACGTTTCCGCAAATACGATCTTGGGGGAAGAAAGCGACACTCATCCTCTCCTATAGTTATTGGTTAGGTGTGTTTTTAATTTTTAGTTATGGTGTTTTTTATGGTTGTTGGGTCACCACTGGGGGTGGTCGTCCCAGTCCTTAGTCTATGTTATAACTTCATGACGTAGCTAGGCTTGGTCAGGTGGTTGTTTCGTTTGTCGTTTGCCCTCACAGTAAGGTCATATGGTCTAGTCACATTGTGGTCTCGCCCCCGTTGACAGATCATCTAGAATTCACCAGCTTTATAGGTCGCTACCTCGCTGGAGACTCTAGTAAAGCAGAAGCAGACTTGGGTGACAGTAATCACGAAGTCAGCAATGCTAACAGGTAAGGAACCAAGGCGTCAATTGCCTACATATGTTTGTTTCCTAAAATCCTATTCTGTCTCTTCCCACCTCCATTGGTGGGATTCAGCTATATATATATCTGACAGGTAAGTCTCATGAACAAAATGATATTTTTATAATAAAATAAAGTTTGTTCATACTTACCTGGCAGATATATATAATCATAGTACCCACCCTCCTCCCCTCAGGAGACAGTAGCTCTAGAAAATCTGAATAGAAAATGGGAATGGTTCCTGATACCCGCCTCCCAGCGGCGGGAATGGGTACTAACCACCTGGCCCCACTGCATATGCCATAAGTTTTTGAATTTCTGTCGGTCCTTCAGAGAATACAGCTATATATATATCTGCCAGGTAAGTAGGAACAAACTTTATTTTATTATAAAATATCATTTTTCACCTGTGGTAATGTGTGATAAATGAATCACGCATAAAAGTGATAATAATCATATACTGTATATATGTGTGTGTGTATATATATATATATATATATATATATATATATATATATATATATATATATATATATATATATATATATATATATATATATATATATATATATATATATATATATATATATATATATATATATATATATATATATATATATATATATATGTGTGTGTGTGTGTGTGTGTGTGTGTACAGGCAGTCCATGGTTTTATAATGGGGTTCCATTCCTACACTGCTTCATAAGCCAAAAATCGTTGTAAACTGAAAAATTGTCGAAAATCGTAAAAAATCCTAAGAAAACCTTACTTTTAATGCTTTGGGTGAATTGAAAATTATGTAAACTGCTTTTGTATTGAAAATGATGTAAACTGCTTTTTTATTGAGTTTTTCATAAAAAAAACCTCCAAATTTTGATTATTCTGCCATTTTGTAGCCATATTTCTTCCGTCAGATCAGCATTGTAAGCATCGTAGCCCAGAACATGCGTCGTAAACTGGGAATAATTTCTGATGAATATATTTGAAAAGCATCGTAACCTCGGAACATCGTAAGTTGGACTCCTCTTAACCCCAGGGACTGCCTGTGTGTGTGTATATACAGTATATGTATATATATATATATATATATATATATATATATATATATATATATATATATATATATATATATATATATATATATATATATATATATATATATATATACAGTATATATATATATATATATATATATATATATATATATATATATATATATATATGTATGTATGTGTGTGTGTGTGTGTGTGTGTGTGTGTGTATGCGTACATACAGGCAGTCCCTGGTTTATGATGGGGTTCCGTTCTTACGCCGCGTTATAAGCGAAAATCATTGTAAACCGAAAAATCGTCAAAAATCCTAATAAAACCTTACTTTTAATGCTCTGGTGTATTGAAAACTATATAAACTGCATTTTTATTGAGTTTTTCATGAAAAATAAATCCAAATATTTATTATTCTGCCATTATGGAGCCATATTTCTTCCGTCGGATTGGCGTACAACTCGTCGTAAACCAGGAATCAATTTCTGATGAATATATCTGAAAAGTGTCGTAATCTCAGAACGTCGTAAGTCGGACCGATCATAACCAGGGACTGCATATATATATATATATATATATATATATATATATATATATATATATATTTTATTTTTCCCTGCTTTCTAGTGAGTTGATTGTAGATGAATTTTTCAGGTATCAGTTTTTCTATGATTTGCAGTGTGTTCATTTGTGTCTTTGGACATGTCCATGATAACTATCCATTTGTGGCTTAGTAGCATCTTATAGTCGGTTAGTATTACCATTAGCTGAAATTCTGAAGTTATGCCTTAGATTTTGTTCTTTGTGTGAAAATTACTTGTTTTCACCCTTGAATTTTTGCTTTGCCAAGGAAATCATGGCTTTGGTTTGCTTTGTATGTTTGTTTGTTAGCAAAAATACTCAAAAAGGTATTTTTTGTTACCTGCAAAAACACCTCCAGTGACTGGCAACAGCTGATTATGTTATGGAAAGGTAGTCATGTAACTTCTAGGGAGAAGGGATTTCTTTTGGGGGGGTGGCAGCTGGGCAGTCCTTCAAATGTTCCAGCTGGTAGGGGAGGCACTACTTTAATCAGTCGTGTTTCAGAAACCCTCATAATTAGCAATATCCTGGATATGCTCTCAAGCATCATGTGGCAAATTGATTTTTATACAGGTTTCATTGAATAACAGTTATGTATAGATGTTTTTATACCCCCCATCAGTATTGCACAATTGTAGGGATGGGAGGGCCAGTTTGCTTTGAAACTTTTATGCTGTTTTATGGTATCATCATGATGAAATATAAATTGACGTGCATTTCAAGTATTGGTATCTTTTTACTTACTCGGTATCATGAGACTTACGGGTCACAGGCAACAAGTAAAATTTTTTAACAAGTTCGTAAAATAACAACTGCAGGTTTTTTCAGAACCCATTAATTTATTAGTAGTCAAAGTTGCGCATTCCCTGTTGGGTTTGTTAACTGTGAATGTTCTTTTGATAATGATACTAGAAAAAATATTGAATATAAAATTATATCTAGTAACTTGCCCCATATTTTCTTTCACCATTCATATAAAAAAACCAAATATACATTTTTGGAAAGAGCAGAAAAATTCTGCTGAATCTAGTTGACACTTGTTTATTTTACATATTACTTTTTTGTTTACTATATCCACATAATTCACAAGTTGCCTCATTCTATCAGGAATGAAAACATTCCTTCTGCACATGTTCAGAACCTCACATGGTGCTGCACAGTGTGCCTCATTATGTTCAGCGAATTTGAAGCATTAACAGCTTCACTGCTTCTCTCTCCCAGTTCACTTCTTTACCAGTCCCATTATTCATGTTTTTTGTTTAGCTTTTTCTTTTGTGATTTTTTGTCTAATATTTTATATTTTTTTATAAAATATAAAGTGAAAATGTTGCTTCTAGGTAGTGTATTATAAGATTTATGTAGATAAAAAAATTAACACAATGCTGCAACTTCACTAGTTTTGTTTTTCATACAAAACAATTTTCCCACTATACCTGTGACTAGATTTTAATATATTGTTCAAGAAGCTCCCTTTACAGTGTATTTTAAAATGCTATTCATGTTGGCGTTTCCCTGTAGGGAACTGAAACCTTATAGTATCATTTTAATACTAAATTTAATCATTATTTCTGCAGAGAAAGTCTGACTTGAGGTTATGTTACTTCCTAACCTGCAGTGTTTTGTTCGTGTCCCACAAGTAAGCTTTCCTGGCTAGAATGCTCACTTTTCAACTGAATGAAACTTAGGATGAAAATTTTTCACTAAACTACATTGAAATACATCTGAGGGACTTGAGCTAACGATATGACATAAAGACCAATGCATAATGATTGTTTTATAAAATATTGAAGCTAGTTGCTCATTACGTAGTTAATATATCAACTCTTAGGATTACACAGTTGAATGAGGCAAGACAACTGATATGTTTTGTCATCTTAGATAATATTTATTGACGTCAGTAATAGCTTAGTCAATGCATTAACCCTTTAATGCCGACTGGACGTATTTTACGTCGACAAAAGTTGTCTGTCGGGTGCCAAGTGGAAAAATACTTATAGACCTCGTTTGCGAAAAATTTTAAATCACGCACCTTGAGGGATGCTGGGAGTTCACGGATCAAGCTGTTGTTTTGTTTACAAGCGTGACCCAGCTGCACATGCGCGAATTTCTTTCTTATCCCAAAAGAAAGCATCAGCTAACTCTGCTGAAAATCTCAGAAATTCTTTAGTCACATTGTTGTAATTTTTGCACCGTTTTCTATTAGCCTTTACATAAAGTTTTATATATGAAAATGTGTGCAGTTTCATGTTGAATACAACAAAAAATAACTCATGGTTGTAGCTTTTATCAATTTTGACATATTTTCATATAAATCTTGATAAGTGCCAAAATTTCAACCTTCGGTCAACTTTGACTCGACCGAAATGGTCGAAAAATGCAATTGTATGCTAAAACTCTTACATTCTAGTAATATTCAATCATTTACCTTCATTTTGCAATGAACGAGAAGTCTGTAACACAATATTTCGATTTATGGTGAATTTAAAAAAAAAAACCTTTTCCTTACGTCCTCACTAACTCTGCTGAAAATCTCAGAAATTCTTTAGTCACTTTGTCATAATTTTTGCACTGTTTTGTATTAGCCATTAGGTAAAGTTTTATATATGAAAATGTGTGCAATTTCATGTAGAATACAACAAAAAATAACTCATGGTTGTAGCTTTTATCAATTTTGACATATTTTCATATAAATCACGATAAGTGCCAAAATTTCAACCTTCGGTCAACTTTGACTCAACTGAAATGGTCGAAAAATGCAATTGTAAGCTAAAAATCTTACATTCTAGTAATATTCAATCATTTACCTTCATTTTGCAACAAACAGGAAGTCTCTAGCACAATATTTTGATTTATGATGAATTTAAAAAATAAACTTTTTCCTTATGCCCGCGCTAACTCTGCTGAAAATCTTGTAAGAGCCTGACACCGTCTTTCCAAACACGTGTGTGTTCGTCGTCCATCGGAGTGGACAAGACAACAAGAGCATCTCGTTTTCTTTCTCTAAAGGAACGCAATTTCAACCATACAATATTTCCGTCTGTTTCTCCCTAACCATTGTTGTCTTGATGTATGTACAATCACCACTACTTGGATTGCCATGCAAGCATTCTAATCATGTACTCATAATGTTCCAACGAATCTTCTGTATCAAACTGTGTGTATGTTTCTGTTTGTGAAGACGCCAAACGTCTCGCCACTCCGATGTACGACGAACACACGAACACACACGTGTTTGGAAGAGACAGCATCAGGCTCTTACAATCTCAGAAATTCTTTAGTCACTTTGTTGTAATTTTGCACAGTTTTATATTAGCCGTTACATAAAGGTTTATACATGAAAATGTGCGCAATTTCATGTAGAATGCAACAAAAAATAACTCATGGTTGTAGCTTTTATCAATTTTGACATATTTTCATATAAATCACGATGTGCCAAAATTTCAATCTTTGGTCAACTTTGACTTGACCAAAATGGTCGAAAAATGTAATTATAAGCTAAAACTCTTACATTCAAGTAATATTCAATCATTTACCTTCATTTTGCAACAAACGGGAAGTCTCTAGCACAATATTTCGATTTATGGTGAATTTCTGAAAAAAAACTTTTTCCTTACATCCACGCGCGCTAACTCTGCTGAAAATCTCAGAATTTCTTTAGTCACTTTGTCATAATTTTTGCACCATTTTATATTAGCCGTTACATAATGTTTTATATATGAAAATGTGCACAATTTCATTTAGAATACAACAAAAAATAACTCATGGTTGTAGCTTTTATGGGTTTTGAAATATTTTCATATAAATCACGATAAGTGCCGAAATTTCAACCTTTGGTCAACTTTGACTCGACCGAAATGGTCGAAAAATGCAATTGTAAGCTAAAAATCTTACATTCTAGTAATATTCAATAATTTACCTTCATTTTGCAACAAATGGGAAGTCTCTAGCACAATGTTTCGATTTATGGTGAATTTTTGAAAAAACTTTTTTACATCCGCTCGTTACGAATTCATGCATCATTTTGTGATAATATTTTCTCTGCTGCTTTGATCGTTTTACAATTTGTTATATACCAAAATCATCGCAATTTAGTGTAGAATACAAAAAAAAAAAAATAACCCATTAGCTTTAACCGTTTTGCTCACAGCGCGATTTGTATACAATTATATATGACATTTTTTTTGTGCTGTCATATATTCCAATATTTATATATGATAATGATATTTTTTCATTTTTGATGGTTGCATAGTAAACTTCAGGCAGTGAGAAAAAAAGGAGCCAAAAATGAACTCCTAATCTTAAAAACTAAGCGTGCTGTGATTTTTTAAAAAAAAACTTTCTTTTCGCTTCGGCGCTAACTCCCAAACCCCGCTGGCATATGGCAGACACTTTTGTAAATAGAGGCTCGGCGTTTAAGGGTTAATCAGTAGAATCGGTGACTGTTGCATAGCTACTACAGTTTTAAATGTAAAACCTGATACAGTATGCACAAACATTTGTACAAAGAAAAGACAACTGTTGTGTTACCTGTCAACATCTGTAAAGGACATGTCATGGAATCTCTGTAGCATTATTAAAAGGTATTGCAGGCTTCAGTACAAAGGAAATGACTGATAACAGCACTGAGATAATGGCACTGTTCCCAACGCTAGTTTTCAGAATGGATCTGATTTACTCACATTGTATGCTGTGTCTTTTATCTCCCTTTGCATACTTGAAAATTATGTAGCTTATTTTACAGTTAAACTGATGAATGTTTACAGATTTTGCTTTAAATGAAGCATCCTGTAATGACAAGGTCACTTCCCAACTCTCTGGTATGGGTTAGGAACTTCATATTTTATCCTTTTTGTATTTATTTTACAAAATTTTGCACTTTATTTCTTAATCTTATAAGTGTGCAGTTATGTACTATTTTTTTATTGATTAATATCCTTGTGTATTTCACTTGTTAGATAGATTTTTATACTATTTTATATAGATATATATGTGCAGTATATTTCAGAAGTGTTTTGGGAATGTTGAGGTCAGTCTTTACTTTATATTGACAGTTTTATCCAATGCTAGATCTTAACTTTAACCTTGTAATTGCAGTTTTTTATATGTACATTGTTTTTCACTTTCAGGGGTAGCAACGACAGGTTAGATGCTCAACGTTTTCCAGACCTGTATGGATCAGGAGAGCCCCCTGTGGCCAGTCCTTTATACAATTTACCATCATTACCTCGTCGTAGTTCCTCTAGCTCCTCTATTCCAGAATCAGATAGAAATGGGAATGACAAGTATGACCCAAACAAACCCCTGATTGTAGATGTTATACCTGCATCAGGATATTGTGGCTCTCACTTAGAAGAATCAGAAGTAAGTATAGTAAACCGCATATAGTTTTTTTTTTAATAGAATCTTACAATAATGGGTTCTTAGTCCGCCATGTCAATAAATAAAAAAAGTCAGATGTTGGAGGTTGTCTTCAGGTTTGACATTCAGTAGGATTTTGCTGGAAGCAGATGCCACCAGTAGTGAAACGAATGAAAATTTAAAATGGTAAGGGATATAGTGCCAGCTATTAAAGGATACAGAAGCCCACAAAGGATGCAAGCATACTTATGCAACACTTTTAGGAGTATACAGCCTATGGAGTCCTGTACTTTTCATCTATCTTTTGTGTCTCATCCCTTTTAGCTTTCCAATTCCTTGAACTTACATGCTAAAATTTTTAGCCCTTATTTAAGAATAAAGATTATGTGCCTGGGCCTTCAAATGTCTAGAAATTTGACACACTGGTCTTGTGAAATTACTTTATAGTAATAGAGTACACAGCATTCATAAGGATTCACTAGATGGTTATATCCAGGATAGACAGGTTTTATAGCAAACGCATCCAACTTGCTCACACATGCCCAAATGACATAAAATTTTAGAGAAGTTTGCTACTATTCTTTGTTGTGCTTGTAGCATACTTTAGTCTGGTGTTCATGAAAGGCTAGAAGAGGTCTTGCTTTACTGTTATGAAGTTGGAATGTTAAAAGCATTTGCTTTTGCTACTTGTTTGAGGCAAAACACTGATGCAATTATTTCTATACAGCATGTGAATATGCCTGCACACACATGCACACACACACACAAACTCACACAGCTGAAAACCCTTATGGACAGAGTCAACTAACTATAAACCCAGGAGGGCTGCAAAGGGAAATCAACCTGCAGAGAGAGACAAGTTATATGAAAAGGGGATAAATATAAATATGAGGGAATAGGTAACAAAACTGATGCACCTGAAATTCAGATGTCAGCAGAATACAAGAATGAATTCAATCCTTGCATAGATATTTGGAGATCAGAAGATTCCACAACTACACTAGGCAAAGTATTCCACACTTTAGTTGTAACCAGGATAAAACTCCCAGCAAACTGAGTAGTATTAAACCTGATGATAGAAAACAACAGACTGTTTGCAGCAGCAGCTTGCTTAGAATAGTGAGCAAAAACATTTAAGTCAGGTAGAGAAGAGTGCAGAGGATGTTGTACCTTTTATGGAACAAGCATGATGAACTCACTTTACATTTATGCTGCAAATCAACATTAAGAGTTGGCAAAACAAACTTGACTGATGACATGACTCAGTCTGAAGTGGAACTGTGTATCATTCCAAGTCTTGTGCTTAGACTGATGACAGCCCTGCATGTATTCATAGAAGTGTTCAGCTTAGTTTCAGCTTGTGGCCATTTGTACTGGAAGTGCCGTTTGTGCTATCACAATGACAGGTTGATTCTGGCATCCTCAGAGGCCTTTGTAAATGGGGAAAAATCATAACTTCAGCAGAAAATATTTTAGCAAGCTGATCAGTATGGTGGTAGCAAGTCTATCTTGTACACTCTGGAGCCATTGAGCTCAAGGAGGTCAGATCTTTGTTCCTTTCCTTACAAGAATCACCAGCTCAGCTGTGGCAGATCATCCTTGGTTACATGTCCTAAGAGAAGCTCATGCTGTATTGGATTCTTCACTGACACTTGCTTTAGTGGTGTCTGAAGCAGCACTGTTCTCCCATTGCAAACCCTACTACACGACCTGTGTCACAGCCAGAAAATGCAGGAAATTAATCATTTGATGAACCGATGACAGAAACTTCTCTGTGGGAAATTCTCTGGACTCTCCTTCAAGAAATACTTCTTATTTTTGGACATGTCAAAGGAGGGTTGGGATGCTTACCTGTTAGGGCCCAGTTACTCCAGGTGTGTGGACTTACTATGACCATCATCTACACATCAATGTCTCAGAGATTTAAGCAGTGTTGTTGGCTTTGCAAGTATTATAAGATCACATGATGGGGACCAGGGATGAGAGATGGAGTGGTCCCTACATCTTCATGTATTGTGAGGGCTGTTTGGGTTTTGGGGAATGCAGTTAATAGACTTTTCACCACATGACTTGAAAGGCTACTCTCTACTCCCAGCCTAAGACCCCTGGGCTGCAGTGGAGAATGCCTTTCAATAGCCTTGCTATAATCTGGTGGTCTGTACTTCCCCCTGTCCTCTCTGATCCATTTAGTAATAAGCAGAATGTTACCACTCCAGTACTCAGTATGAACTTGGTACTTCTTGTTAGTAGTTTCTCATTGGACAAGTCGGTAGAGTTCTCGCCTAGCACTCTGCTAGGCCCGAGTTCGAGTCTCCGGCCGGCCAGTGAAGAATTAGGGAATTTATTTCTGGTGATAGAAATTCATTTCTTGCTATAATGTGGTTCAGATTCCACAATAAACTGTAGGTCCCATTGCTAGGTAACCAATTGGTTCTTAGCCACGTAAAATAAGTCTAATCCTTTGGGCCAGCCCCAGGAGAGGTGTTAATCAGTTCAGTGGTCTGGTTAAACTAAGGTATACTTAACTTTTAACTTCTTGTCAGTCACATGCCAATTGGTATCCAGATAGTTTGGCTCTGCATGTTGAGGCACTAATTGAGATTCACCCTTAGCCCATTCTTTGTCAGTCTTATTTGCTGGGTTCCACCTGCCAGTGGAGTCTCTCTTCATGATTGGAGATTATCCACATACAGGCAGTCCCCAGGTAACGACGAGGGTTCTGTTCCCGGCCGATCACTGATAACTGAAAATTGTTAACCAGACAAATTGCTTACTGTCGGCAAAAATCTGGTTAATGATGTCGTTAGCCAAGCATCGTAAAACCAAAACGCTGTTAACCGATGTTGCCGATAAGCGGGAACTGCCTGTATTGTGTGAGAAAGTGCTTTTTCTCACAGTTCTGAACTGGAAATGTCAAGTGTAGCCAGGAGATCTGAAGATATATTGGGGAAGTGGGCAGTCATGGTAGGGGTCTCACTCTGTTGAGAGCCATTTTTCATTGGATTGCAGTCTTACTAGTCTACATCTACCAGTAAACCCCTCCCTGTCTCTGCTCTGAAAGGCTGTTGCGCTTCCCTAAACTAGATGTTCCGATTGAAGGGTACAGACATCCTTATTGTCATGAGCTTTTAGCTGTCTTACCCACTTTGCAAAGTTGAGAGGCTTGTGTCTTGTCCTCTTGAGGAACTGAAGCATCCTTTGAGACCATGAGTTAAATCTAGTTTAGAGACCTCACCCTCAAGACTTTCCTCCTGAGTAACTCAAGCATCCTTTGAGACCATAAGTTAAATCTAGTTTAGAGACCTCAACTTCAAGACTTTTCTTGCTAGCCTTAGCATTGGCAAAGAGGGATGAGAAGACTGTTTTCTTCCTAGCCTTAGTATCAGTGAAGAGGGTAGATAAGGTGCATGATCTCTTTGAACGAAGTTTGACTTTCAGATGGATGTGGTACACTTGTTCTCGCTTGTTTTTAAGTTTTTGGTAAAAGATCAGAACCTACTAGTCCTAGTCACATGTTTGAGAGTTTCAGTATCCCATCTATCTTAGACTTTTAATGCAACAACTGAGAAAAGACGCTATTATGCTTGGTGCAAGTTTTGCATTATTACCTGAACAGGACTCAACTTATTTAGCTGCGTGTATTGAAACCTGTTTATTAGCACTGACAGCACAAAGTTTCTAAGAACACTTTTTCATTCTGGCTTTGTGGGCTGCTTAAAGGTGCGTATCAGTAACTTGTTGACATTGCCCCATGTAAGAACCCATATTTTCTTGGTTATTACATCACCTTTTGTTCAGGAGGAAAATTTCGGTGGAATAGGTACTGATAGCTAGGGTTTGGTATATACATACCACCACCTTCTCATTTTACTGGAGGTATATTGCCCACTGTTTTTTTTTACGCTTCTCTAGACCTGTGTTGGCTTCTCAGTATATTGTGTACGTACCCTTTTCCCATTGGACAACAAAGGTATCTCGCTTAAGGTTCACTGGTAGGCGTAAGTCAGTGTAGGGGATGTGTTGGTTTGCTGGTCTTTCTTTTTCCTCCTTCCAGACCACAGACAGCCCTTATGGTGTATGTGCTGGTTCTTGTCAAATGCAGGTAAGGGAAACTATAGAGCTTTCATCCAAAAGTTACAGGATGTGAATCTTTGCCCTCAGTGTAACAAGGTGGGTGAGTGCTATTAGTATAGCGTTATCATCATGTGGGTGTAGTTATGGTAATATTTGATACCTACCAACCTCTTCCCTCATATATAAAAACAGGAGAGGAAGGGTTCCCCTAAAATTTCTTAGATTGAAATTCCTACTCATACACCAAACTCACAGTTCCCTGTTAGGCTTTTTTTTTTTTATTAAACATGCCAGGCTATATTGGAGGTTAGAGTAATTCTCCTTAGTATGGTTATGCACTAACTAAAAAGTGGGATATTTTGGGTCGATAACAGGACAACCTCCAAAGGTCTTATAACACAATACCACACACCCAAGGAGAGAATCCCCTACATAAAATAGATAGGTATGTATTGTTGCCAGAACAGGTTATGAAAAGTAAATTTTGTTTTTCCTGAAAGTAAATTTTGTATTGCAGTACACTCCCTGAACACCTGAATTAGCCGTTAATCCCACTAGCCCGAACAACTCTCAATTACCCATCCCACTATAGTGGGAATTTTAACAGCCAGCGTTACCAACGCTGCAGGTAAAATCTTGTCACTTGAGCTACCATAACAAACGGTTGGCAACACTGTCTATTAGTTGCTTCTAATAGACAGCACTCTTCTCTTCTCTCTCCGAGTAGGGCAATTTATGCAGTTCGAGATAATCCTTCGGCAGGTGTCAGGTTGCCCCTCAACGAATCGGTTGAGACAATCCTGTTTAAGTCTCCGATGTCGTCTCGGTTCGTAGGGACTTCTCTTAGGGAAGCAAGTGCTTGGAGTATGTGTTGCGCAGTCAGACTGAGGCTCTTGCTCATTCTTTCTGGATGCGGTCAAGTTATTGTAATGCAGGTTTTAAAGAGTGACGGCTATGTCCCTTCGGATCCATGGCTGTTGGCAGCCTAATAAATTTATCTCGAGGGGTCTGGCTCACCAGGTGAAAGCTTTGGCTTCGTCTATGACATTTGGGGCAGGAAAGTCGAAATTTCTATCTTGGTCATCTTCCCCCTCAGTATCCGGACGTTCATAAGAGGGATTGCTTAGAACACCATTAGCCTTAGCTAATTCTTGTTCAAGGATGATGACGAAGCCAGTATGACGAACATGGTTTCTTCTAACTCATGTCTCCCGTGTCAGCAATTATGCATCATCGAGGATACAGAGTGTTGAGGTATCTAGACGATTGTTTGATCCTGGCCTCCTCTCTAGAGGAGCCAGTAAGAGCGAGGGAATTCTATGGAATTCTTAACATATTCAGGTAAGAGGACTCTCTCTCTCTCTCTCTCTCTCTCTCTCTCTCTCTCTCTCTCTCTCTCTCTCTCTCTCTCTCTCTCTCTCTCTCTCTCTCTCTCTCTCTCTCTCTCTAGGTATGTCTCAGGAATCACTGGAACTTCCACAACGAGAAAGCAGTTATATAGTCGGGAGCGATTCTTGCCTGTTGGATCGTTTATGGTAGTCAGAAGTGCATCTGACAGGGGAAAGGTCTATCGACTCCCCTCTTCCTGACGTTCATCTGTACACAGATGCCTCAGATCAAGGTTGGGAAACAAGCTTGGAGGAACCCAGGCCTCGGAAACGAGAGGAGTCAATAAATCTTCGGGAAAATCAGTGCTGTAAAGGAAGCCCTCAGTTGTTCTCAGTCTTAGTGCGCAACAGAGTAGTGGCTATGTTTAGCGACAGCATAATTGCCGTGTCGTATCTGAAGAACTCGAGGGGGAACAGGCTCAACAGAACTATAGCACGTAGTCCTGAGAGGGTGTGAAGAATGAAAAGTGTCTCTTCTTCCCCAATTTATATCGCGAGTCTCAAAGTACGGGCAGATTCGCTAAGTCGCTCCCGTTCAGGTATTGGCGGGGAGAGTGGACTTTGACTCCGGAAGTAATATGTCAGGTTCTCCGGAAGTGGCCAGCAACTGTCAACTTATTTGCGACATGATTAAACCATCGTCTTCTGGATTATTTCTCTCTAATGGTGTCCCCATGTCGATAGTCACCAAGGTGACATTACAAGTTGGAATCACAGGCAAGTGTATGCCTTTCCTCCATTTGGTCTCATTCATAAGGTAATAGGGAAATTGCGGGAGAGTGACAAGATGACCTTGACTCTAATAGCTCCCTGCTCGCCATAACACGCTTGGTTTCCGGAACTCCTAGAGCTCCCTATGGAAGTTCCAATGTCCCTACCAATGCGAAATTTCTTCTCAGACGACCACATTCTTACTATTATTATCCAAACCCTCGCGTGCTGGACCTAGTTGCAGGGCAACTGTAGAGAGTGCAGCTAAACAGTCCAGACTCCCTAAAGCTGTGTCTAAATAGTTTTCTTTTAGATTGAGTAAGTCAACCCGTAAGCCTTACCAGATTCAGCTAGAAATGGTATAGAAGTTACTGTTGTAAGGAAGGTCATTCTATCTCTAGACCTTCCATAGCCAAAATAGCGGATTTTCTTTTATTCCTACGGAAAGTCAAGAGTCTTTCGTATTCGGCTGTTGCTGACTACCGCTCAACGCTTAGCGGTATATTTAGTTTCCACATTCCTGAAGTTTCAAGTAGTAAGACAATCGATGATTAAGTTCATTTAAGATTGAACGTCCTGTTTTGCCGACTCGGGCCCCCTTCGTGGGACCTATTGGAAGTATTTCAATATTTATCTTGCTTTCCCCTGCCTTTGCACCTAT
Source organism: Macrobrachium rosenbergii (assembly GCF_040412425.1). Classification (NCBI taxonomy): domain Eukaryota; kingdom Metazoa; phylum Arthropoda; class Malacostraca; order Decapoda; family Palaemonidae; genus Macrobrachium; species Macrobrachium rosenbergii. Next base: position 14,065,111 of record NC_089788.1, on the reverse strand, counting down.
TGAAGCTATAACGTTAAGACACTAAGAAGTTGCCTTTTCTTACGGCTTTAGCTTCAGCTAAAGGGTTGGGCGAGCTTCAGGCAGTTCCTAGGTTGGGTTCCTATGCGAGAATGATACATATTTGTCTGTCTTCCGGGATTTGCGGTGAAGACAGAGTCGCAGGTTAAAACTCTGCCTCGTTCGTTTAAAGTTCTTTATTTGCAAGTGTTCATTACTGGTGATCCAGCGGAAATATCATTATGTCCAGTGCGAGCATTAAAGTCTATTTATCAAAGGTTGTAAAACTCCTTCCACTTCTGCACACACTTGTCTCTCTGCGAATCTTTCCTGTCCGCTGTCAGAGAATGTGACTAGTTACTTTTGAAGGAACGAGATTTCCCAGGCTTCTCAGGGTTGTTCTTCGTTGTCTTCAGCTCTGTATTTTCCCAACCGCACAGTATTCGGAGTATGTCCAATTCATCTTCCTTTCCCAGGAATTATTTACTGCCGTCTATTCTGGAAGCAGCAACTTGGAAGTCCGTCTCAGTGTTTACTCATTTTACTTAGAGATGTTTGATTTGCCTCACAGCGTTTAGCAGCGAAGTCTATTATGTTGGGTGCGTTCATTTAGCTGAGATGGTATTGATGCGGAGGTTCAGAGGGTTATTCTCTTAGTCCACGTGTAGCGGCGAAGTCTATTATCTAGGGTGCGTTCATTTAGTTGAGGTGGTATTCACTTAGTGCGGAGGTTCGGAGGGTTATTCTCTTAGTCCATGTTAGCGGCGAAGTCTATTATCTAGGGGCGTTTATTTAGCTGATGCGGTATTCGCTTAGTGAGGAGATTCTTAGGTTTACCAGATAGAGGAATTCCTTTTAGTCTTTAGAATTCTTAGGCAACAGTGATAATATAATCACATGAACTTAGGTTTAGTACGTTTTAAGTATCTTAGTCTCTGATAGTTTCCTACGAGAGACCAAGGGGGTACTCTACTAGGCTAGGCTATTTCGTCGGCACCGAGATACTTCTTCACTCGTCGATCATCGGACCTTATCTGGAGGATCAGTGGCTCGGCACACTGCTTTATCTCCCTCCATACATGAGAGGCTATGAATAGCCACATGGGAGGTCACCGTACTCCTCCATACATGAGAGGTTCTGAAGAACCACATGGGAGGTTGACGGACCAAGACAGTACGGACCTGATGGGTGATCAAAGTACTCCCCAACATGTCTCATCACCATAAGCAACAATTGATAAGATGAGTGTTTAACTAGATAGGTATCCTAGCCGAGAGTACTGACCTGACTGTCGATCAAAGTACTCTCCAACACGTCTCTTCACTGAAACCATTGATTGATATGGTGAGTGTTTGGCTAAATGGATATCTTATGCAGAGTAGATTGGTGAGCTACCATCTCTGCAGTTGTCAAAGGGGCATGCAATAGAATTGATCCCTCCTCCTCTAAATGTTGTTAATTGGGCTAATTCAGGTGTTCAGGGAGTGTATTGCAGTATGAAGTTTTCATAACAAAACTAATATTGTAATACTTACCTGAACACCTGAATGATTCCCACCCTCCTTTCCCCACATCAATTTTGACCTTGAATAAAACAATTGACGAAAATGGGGCGTGTCGGCGCACACCTGTGTCAGCGTTGCCAACCGTTTGTTATGGTAGCTCAAGTGACAAGATTTTACCTGCAGCGTTGGTAACGCTGGCTGTCAAAATTCCCACTATAGTGGGATGGGTAATTGAGAGTTGTTCGGGCTAGTGGGATTAAGGGCTAATTCAGGTGTTCAGGTAAGCATTACAACATTAGTTTTATTATGAAAACTTCATTTTCATAAACATAAACCACCTCCAACCTGACAAACTCAATTACCTAACTAGCTGGTGTTATTAATACTCTATATACAGTATGAAAGACATCAGGTATGTTTATCTAAGCAAAATGAAATTTACAATAACGTTTGCTGTCATTTCTGACATGAATGTGTTGATAGCTAACAGATGAATAGTGTCAAGTTATGGTTTTTGTTTATTCACTGTTAGTTTTGTCTTTCAGCTATATAAAAACAAAAGCATGCCACGTGGCTTGGTCTTCTTAGCAAATTATAGGAACTTCTCGAATGATGAAAATCCAGAACGAACAGGATCTCAAAAAGATGTCACCCATCTGTGTTCTTTGTTCAATCAAATGGGCTACAAGATTCCTAATGTTCATGTGAACCTCTCAAAATATGTAAGTATTCTACTTCTTTTGTATGCTTCCATATTGCAGTTTTAAAAGTTTTTGTATACAAATCCTTATTATCTGAAATTAAAATTAGTGTCTTCATTATTTCTTTTTCATGATCATTACTCATTTTTTAAAATTTTTAATGCTTTCATTCACTTTTTAACAATGAATGAGAGTTTTGAATTTCTTAAAGACAAGAAAATCCATTTAATTTCATTCCTTTTAATGCGAAGATTGTATGTCTTTTAACCACATCGCAGTGTGCGCTCTCTCTCTGAAATGGATCTATTTCAGTTATATTTGGTATTTTCTTATTGTTCTTACTCTTCTCTTCAACCAGGTACTTTATATTGCTTTTTCCTCTGTTTTATATGATGGTTCATCTATTTTAATCTGTCATCCTTTGCTAGTGTGAGTTTGGATACTCAACAGTATAACCTTGGTTAGACATTCTTTATTAATATGTGTTTAGGTTTTTCACTAATGCTTCTCCTAAAAGTCTCTTAGACTTTGTTCATTCATGGAGTAATTTTGTTAACTTTGTTTATGGTTAGATACTTTTTTATCAAATAAGGTCAAGATATTTACAGTGTTGTTTATTTTTCATCGGCCTGTTATGGCTGTCTTATAGTATATCTCAGGGATGAACTGGAGTATGTGCTGTTTCTTGCATTGATTTTCCTGAAATGCATTTTTGGGATAAATGTAGAACTGGAACAAAATTTGTTTGTGGTAGGTAGGAGCAGTTCATGATGGATAGTCAAGCAAACATTGCAACTTGGCTGTGGTTAACTTTTGACTACACCTGTGCAAGCTCCCAAAACCACATGAAAACAGATGGTGTGAAAGCAAGTTCTACCATAGGGCATATGTTTGGCTGAATTACGATAACCATACCAATCAAAGTTTGTCTATTCAACTTGTCTTATATTCAGCTGGTTAAGACTTCAGACCTTGTTCATTTTGTACTCTGTTGCTCATTTGGTATTATGATGTGCCTTGTGTGTGGTATGATTCATTTTAAATAAGTAACTTACTAAATAATTACATAGCTATAGTTTCTACTTTACGTGGTAGCTGAAAATTCAAAATTCTTGGTAGTGCTCTTTTGTTTTGGGTGTAGGGATACTGCCCCGCCCACTTTTAGGGAAGAACAGGTACAACGTAGCTAAAGAGCTCAATTCGTTTCTGCCAGCTAATGACTTAACACTGGTTATTAGCAGCTCTTGATTCGTTTTCACCGGATGGTCGGAGATCATCTTTTGGTGAAGTACTCTTTGCTTTTGGTTGCCAGCTATTTAGTTTAACCGAAATTCCGATATATTTTTTGACTGTGACACTCCCGATTGGACTTTAGACTAATTATATCTGACACTAGTTTGTCTAACATTTGGTTTGCAGCAAAGGCTGCAAAACTAGACTCACTTCAGCAAAATATCACTCTCATACCATATGTAGTTCTTGCAGGGAGCAAATTTGCTCTCCTGATCTTAATTGTGAAGAATGTAAGGACTGGGAGAAGGGGAAATGGAAGACTTTACAGACCCACTTAGATGAATTACAGCGTGACTGACTGAGGAAAGCTACAGCTAGGGGCTGAAGCTGGCTTCCGTTAGTGCAGTTCATTCTCCAGGAGTTGATATTGCTGCTCTGCCTATCCCTTCAACACCTGTGATGGCTTTTTCTCCCATTTCCAGCCCTCCAGCTTTTCCTGTCACTCCATTACCTAGCTCTCATTCTGCTGAACCCAATGCCATTGCCAGCTTAGAAGCATGGATAGATCAGAAATTTAATTTGCTTGTTGATACTGTTTCCCAGATTGGGAATTCTGTGAAGGTCCTGATGGACAAATTTAATAGTGTTGGTGTAGCGACGAGTGCAGCTGTTCATCCCACCGATGCTCCTAGACCAAGGCCCCTGCTAAATTCCCCTTGCTCACATGGGGGGAAGCAAACTGGCAGTCCAAGGGAGGTCGGTAGGGTTTGCCCACAAGCAGCCGTCACCTCAACCAAGCCTGTTGTCCACCAATCCCAGGCTGCGGAGGACCACCATTGGAAAGGCTTCCAGGTGGATGTACATGCCCCGTCATCTAATGACTCAGACTCTCTCAGAACCAATAAACGCAGTGGTCGTTTTACAAAAGTTTCTATGCCATTGAAAAGGCTGAGCACTTTGTTGGAAACTGATTTGCCCCCGTCTTGTAAGCGAGCTTCAGAGAGGGAACATAGCCCTTTCCCTTCATGCAGTTTATGGGAGTCGCCAGTGAAAGATTCTTGCACCCATTCAGTTTCTAACATGTTCCGACCCCAAAAGAGAGTATGCCAGTCCCGTTCATTGTCACAAAGTGTCCAAGCGCCCAGAGCTGATAGTGTTGTGTACGAGTACCCACTAGAAGTTCATTCAGTGTCCGAGCTCTCATCTCTTGAGTGCCCCGTGTCCGAGCGCCCATCTTATGAGCGAACTTCATCCGAATGCCCATCGCATGAGCATTCAGTGTCTGCCTTTCCAGTTCATGGGAGCTCAGTATCCGATCATTCCGAATTGGAAGATCCTGTGTATGATCGTTCAGCGTTTGGACGTCAAATCGCTGAGCACCCGGGGGCCGAGCACCCATCATTTGGGCGCCCAGTGTCCGCTAAGAGTGTAGCGGTTTTGATAGGTTCAGTGTCTGCTCTGACAGTGAGAGGGCGCCCAGTGTCCGAGCATCCAGTTTTCTGTAGGCGCTTCCTTTGAAGTTCATCCACCTTCCAGAAAGTACAAGGTCCTGCAAGGAGACAGTGGTAGTTCATGCGGACAATACCACGGCCTTAACGTACACCCGAAAGCAAGGAGGCACTCATTCCTCTTCTCACTGCTAGGCAACAAGAGACCTTCTCCTCTGGGCAGATCAAAATCAAGTGACTCTGATCACTCGATTTACTCAAGGAAAACTAAATGTTTTGGCAGACAAGCTGAGCCGTCAGAAGGAGGTCCTTCCCACTGAATGGACCTTGGATCCCTGGTCTGTCCGGATCTATGGAAGCAATGGGGCAGACTGACCTTAGACCTATTTGCCACCTCAAGGAATCATCACCTTCCTCTCTTTCCTCCAGCCCAGGACCCTCTAGCACAGGCAACAGACACCATGCTGCAAGATTGGCCTGATCTGGATCTTTACTCCTTTCCACCCTTCAACATGGCTATGACCCTCATAGCCCATTCTGGCCCCTGAGATAGTGGTTCCCGGACCTTCTGCGGTTGCTAGTAGACTTTCCAAGTCTCCTTCCCCAAAAGCTGTGTCTACTCAAACAACCCCACTTCAGGAGATACCACCAAGGGTTGTCTGCTCTTGCTCTGACAAACCTCAGACTGTCTGCAAGCATGTCAGAATGAAAGGGTTTTCAAGAGGAACTGCAGATGCTTTGCAAGATGCAGGTGTCAATGTTTTAGCTGCATGTACCAGGCTAAATGGACAGTTTTCTGGTGATGGTGTCTGAGACACAATGTCTCTTCTTCTGAGACGTCAATAACATAGAGTGCTGATTTGTCGTCCTCCACTATTAAAGGGTATCGAGCTATGCTTAGCTCAGTCTTTAACCATAACGGCCTGGATCTTTAGTCTAACTCAGATCTTAATGACCTCATAAATCCTTCAGTACATCCAGGCAGAGGAAAGACTATCTGGTCTCTTGGAACCTGGATGTAGTGTTGAAGTGGCTGACAGGTTCCTCCTTTGAACCCCTTCGTTCTGCTTCACTGAGGAACCTTACTCAAAATACTCTTTTCCTCGTGGCATTGGCTACTGCAAAACGCATTAGTGAGATTCAAGCCATTGATAAAAGGGTAGGATTTCCCCAAGGAGACAGTTTGCTCCTTTATCCTAGGTTTTTTTTAGCCAAGAACAAGGACCCGTCCAAGCTCAGCCTCGTTCTTTTACCATTACAAGCTTAAGGGACATCCTTGGCTCTGAGGAAGAAGAGAGAGTTCTTTGTCCTTTTAGAGCCCTGAGATATATTACCTGAGCAGGACTGAAAAGATCAGAGGGCCTTCCAGTAACCTCTGGAAAAATCCATCTCGTCCTCTAACTAAGAACACATTGTTGTTCTTCCTGAGGGACTTAATTTCGGAGGCTCGCTTTCAGATTCAGGAGGACATTTTTCCTACTTTTAAAGTGAAAGCTCATGACATCAGGGCAATCTCTACCTCCTTTGCTTTCAGGCACAATATGCCCCTTACTTCCATAATTCAGTCGACCTACTGGAAGAGCAAATCAATCTTTGCGTCTGATTATTTGAAAGAAGTTGAAACAGTGTTTAAAAATTGCAGTACCTTAGGGTCATTATCGGTGGCTGGCATGGTATTGGGGGAGGATTCATAGGAAGCACTTTTTTTTTTCGTATATCTTTACGCCTTGGTGTAAGGTTTCGAGGTCTTAGTGGTATGGGTTGTGGTTTTTTCAGTGTAGGCGACAGCATTGCCTTGGTACTGCGCCCAGGGCAAGGGCACTTGTGTATGCTTTGCTAGCCATTAGGCCTATCCTGCGCTGCAAGGCTCCCACTTAAGTAGAGGCGATGCACGACTCAACTACCTTGCCAGTGTAGATTAAGAGTACCAACCAGAGGAGGCATTATTCACATGCAGTGGCTCTCTTACTAGGTAAGGAAATGACAAGCATTGTATCAATGCTGGCAATTTTTCGTTTCATATATGTAGCTATACTTTCCACTTGTCCGCCAGTTAAAAATTTGAAGTTCGCAGTAGTGATTCATTTATTTATAGTGTAGGTAACTACCCCGCCCTCTATCGGGAAACAATAGGTACATCATTAACAGCGATCGTCACTACTTTTCTGCCAGCTTTACTGTCAACATTGAATGGTTTGGTGGTTGAATTTGAGGTTTTTCTTCGCTTTTCCCAAGGATTTGGTGAAGTACCCATTATTTTGGTAGCTTTTCAGCTTAGCCTAGTGGTTTTTCTACAGTTTATTTATGACGTCTGATTCCATTTCATCAAATATTAGGTATTGTAGGGTGGGTTGCAAGACCTGAATGACCAAAGTAACCTATGATAGTCATACGACCTGTGCAAAATGTAGAGGACGAGTGTTCAATAGATCTCACTTGTAATGAATGTGATGGATGGGGTGAAAACAAATGGAAGGTTCTCAGGTCTTATTAGTTCCTCCGATGGGTCAGTATAGTTCCCGGCTAGCACACTGCTGGGCCCGCGTTCGAGTCTCCGGCTAGCCAATAAAGAATTAGAGGAATTTATCTCTGGTGATAGAAATTCATTTCTTGGTATAATGTGGTTCGGATTCCACAACAGGTTGAAGGTCTGTTGCTAGGTAACCAGTTGTGTCTTAGCCACATAAAATAAGTCTAATCCTTCGGGCTAGCCCTAGGAGAGCTGTTAATCACTAACATTCAACTCATTGACCATAACATTCCTTCTCCTGCCCTTGCTTTACCCCCCATCCTTAGTCCTCCTAATAATTCTCCATCAACTCCTATTCCTGGCTCCCATGCTTCCGATCCCGGTACCGTAGCCAGCCTCGAGAGTAAGATCGATTGTAAATTCGATCTCGTAGTTAATGCTGTGTCTGAGTTGGGTGAATCGCTTCAAGTCCTTATGGATGAAGTGCAGAGTATTAAACAAGTGTCAGTGTCAGTGCCATTGGAGGAGGTGGCTGTCCATCCCACTGACGCTCCCAGACAAAGGTCACTGTCACACTCTCCTGAACCTGGGAGCAGACATACCGGAGATCCAAAGGAGGTTAGCGGGGTTTGTCCACAGGCAGTCGCCCCCTCATCTGACTCAGTGCTTTGCAATTCTGACACCCGTTGGAAAGATGTCACAATGAGCGCCCACCAGTTATTGTCTGACTCCGATAGTGACTCTAGTGCTTATAAGAGGTGTTTTTGGCACTTCCCAGGTGAATCTTGTCCCTTGAAGAGATCATGATAGAGAGCACCTCCCTTTTCTCCAAAGCGTGCTAAAGACTGTTCTGCTAGTCTGCAACCGGGTTGCAGTACGTGGCGCAGCCCCGTTTGCCCTTCCGAGCATTCACATGCTGAACTTCATCACTCGGCTCATAAGCGCTCTTCTAAGAAACACCCTTCTTCTTCTGGGTGCCCATATAAGTGTCCAGAGTGTTTACCAGACCGCCTCCCAGTCATCGAGCGCTTGTCTTGGACTCCAGAGCGTCCGCCTCGCTCCCCTGATTGCCTGCTTTGAGCCAGCTCGGCTCCCACAAAGTGCTCGGTGCCAGCCGAGCGCCTGGTGCCAACTGGCCACTCGACTTCCACTGAACACACACATACGTCATCGTCTCCCGCTCGCGTGCCTGAAGATCCTTCTTTCACACATATCAAGAAGCAGTTGGAAGGTGTTTTGGGCCTTCTGCATAAGGCTCCCCCTTCACATAAGCCCTCTCAAGACCATACTTTATCTCCTGTTTCTTCAGAGGAGGAAGTAGTAGTACCAGACCCTCCTACGGCTTATGCTTCCCTGGTGAGATATTTTTTGGCAACCTCCCCTTCTCACTTCCAACCAGCTGCTCCAGTGTCACCCGCTTCCACATTCCTTATGAGAAACCCAGCAGATTCTAGTTCGCACCTACCTCAGATGGTTCTTTTTTCGTCTGGGAGAAAGGCGCTTAGATAGGTAGAAGATTGGTTGTCCGTTAAGAGGGAACAAGGGAAGGCCGCTTTTGCCTTTCCTCCTGCTAGATTGACAGCCAGGAGATATCTATCTTATTCAACTGGAGAAGCTCCTTCCTTGGGAGGTGCTGCCTCTTCCCAAGGTGACTTTTCAGGTTTGATAGACTTGGCTCGTCACTCTTCTTTTTCTTCGGCTAAAGTTTTCTTCGCTTCTTCGGAGTTTGATTACCTTGTGAAGCACTTGTTTAAAGTACTGGGAAGTCTTCAGCTTTCTGGACTGGTCGATAGGAGCTCTCACCAGGAAAATAAAACATGATGTTTTAGCGGCCAGATGGGCTGCAGATTGGCTGGGCGTTGTATCCCGTGCAGATAAGGCAGTGAGGGATGGCTCCTTTGAAGTTGTGGATCTTTTCCCCATGGGAGTTTTGAAGAAGAGGGAGTTGTGGTGCTCCTTCACCACGAGAGGAGTGACGTTGGTTCAGAAGTCTGTGCTTTTATATTCTCCCGTGGATAAGCTGTATTTGTTCCCTCAATCAGTGGTGAAGTAGATTGCCACTGATTTGCAGCAAAAATCAACCCAAGATCTTCTTGTACAATCTTCAAAGCACCCCAAGGAACTTTCTTCCTTTTCTGCCAAGTCTGTCTCCCCTCTGCAACAGCATCCCTTTCGTGGAGGCAGACAAGTTTTCTCGAGACCCTGCGCCAAGTTGTTTCTTCTCTAAGTCCATCAAGAGGACTTCACCCAAAACCTCCTCCAAAAAGTGACTCTTCTATCCTTCGTGCACCTGTGGGAGCCAGACTCCCTCTTCTGGCAGAGGTGGAGTGCAAGAGGCGCGGAGCCTTGGGCGATCAGAGTTCTCAAAGAGGGTTACTCGATCCCATTCTTATAGTACCCTCCTCTCACGAATCGCCAATTGCATTGATGGCGTACTCGGAGCGCTCCGAGAAGTTAGTAGCTCTCTCGGAGGAAGTGTCTTCCCTCCTAAGGAAGGAGACCATGGAGGTAGTGGAGGACTGGACTTCAAGAGGATTTTACCACCGCTTGTTCATTCATTATTCCCAAGTCATCAGGGAGATGGAGACCTGTCCTCGACGTCAGTGCTTTGAACTTCTTCATACAGAAGACGAAGTTCAAAATGGAGACAAATCAGTGAGTGTCATCCTCCATCCAACAGGGCGACTGGATGATAACAATTGACATGTAGGACGCGTATTTCCACATTCCAATACATCCGGAGTCCAGGAAATACCTTAGATTTGTCTTCGGGGGGCAAAGTCTTCCAGTTTCAGGCCCTTTGTTTCAGTCTCTCCATTGCCTCACAAGTATTCACGAGTCCTGTCACCCTTCGCAGGATGACTTCACCTCCTAGGTATCAACATAAGCCTATACCTAGACAACTGGCTCCTCTGCTCCCAGTCTCAGGAACAGTGCATGAAGGATCTGCAGACTACCGTTCTTACAGAGGAACTCAGACTTTTAATAAATCAAGAGAAGTCCCAACTAGCCCCAGCTCAGGAGATTCTCTATTTGGGGATGAGGATCAACTCTGAATTTTTGGACTTTTCCCTCCCAAAGAGGATAGAGTCCTGCCTTCAGTCAGTACAGGACCTTCTTTTGCTTCCAGTTTGCTCAGCGAATCGATGGATGAGTCTGCTTGGAACCCTCTCATCCATAGAACAGTTTGTGAAGCTATGAAGACTTCATATGATGCCCCTTCAGTTCTTTCTATGCGCAAGCTGGAACAGGAGACAGCAACCGGACACAGTGATGTTCCCAGTTACAAACAAGATAAAGGAGGATCTTTGGTGGTGGATGTCCAGGGAAAGGCTTTCAGAGGGAAAGTCTCTACTACTTCCGAGCCACGACCTCTCCTTCTATGCAGATGCCTCAGACCAGGGGTGGGGAGCTCCTCTGGACACTTGGGAAGCTTCCAGCATTTGGTCTCTGGATCAAAGGAAGCTGCATATAAATGCCAAGGAGTTATCTGCCATTCACTTCGACCTGAAGCATTTTGCGAAAGCAGTAGCAAACAGAACCGTGGTGGTACATTCCGACAACACCACGGCTCTCACCTATATCAAGAATCAGGGCGGAACCCACTCGTTCTCCCTTTGTCAGACAGTGAGGGAGCTGCTAATTTGGGCAGACCAGAATCAGGTCAGACTTATCACCAGATTCATCCACAGAAAGGTGAACGTTTTGGCAGATGGATTAAGTCGATGGGGTTAGGTCCTTCCAACAGAGTGGACCCTGCACTCCAGTGTCTGCATCAGCCTCTGGAAGCTGTGGGGCAAGCTGACAGTAGACCTGTTCACCACATCGAAGAATTACCGTCTTCCTCTATTTTGTTCGCCAGTCCCGGATCCTCAGGCATGGGCAACAGACACAATACTGATAGACTGGTTGAACCTGGGCCTCTGTGCCTTTCCACCATTCAACATGGGCAGGGGGATTCTCAACAAATTGAGGAGTCACCCAAATGTATCGATGACCTTAATAGCACCCCTTTGGCCTCTCAAAGAATGGTTCCAGGGCCTTCTCAAGCTTCTTGTGGACTTCCCAAGGTTACTACCTCAAACAGCCTCATCTTTGGAAGTTCCATCAAGGACTATCCACTCTAGCTCTGATAGGCTTCATACTATCCGGAGAGTCGTCAGAGTGAAGGGCTTTTCAAAGCAAGCTGCGGAAGCTATTTCTAGATGTAGACTTAAGTCTACCAGTCGCGTCTACCAGGCCAAGTGGGCTATCTTCTGCAGATGGTGCAGCAGCGATAACATCTTGTCTGCTAAAACCACTGTAAGCCAAATATCAGACTTCCTTCTCTTTCTCAGGACTTCCAAAGGACTCTCTCCATCAACTATTAAGGGCTATAGAGCCATGCTGGGATCAGTCTTCAAGCATAGAGGTGTAGACTTGGCCTCCTATAAAGACCTAACAGATCTGATTAAGTTTTTTGAGACTTATAAACAGTGAAGGACAACTCTGTGTCATGGAGCCTGGATATTGTACTTAAATGGTTAACGGGTCCTACTTTCGAAGCTCTCCGTACCATTTCATTCAAGAATTTAACTAAGAAGACTGTTTTTCTTGTTGCCTTGGCAACCACCAAAAGTGTAGGCAAGTTGCAGGCTATAGACAAACGCATCGGTTTCTCGAAAGGAGATGGTGTTTGCACCTTCGTACTTGGCCTTCTTGCTAAAAACAAGTCCCCGTCTAACCCCTGGCCACGCTCGTTCTCTATTAAAAACCTTACGGACATTCTAGGATTAGAGGAGGAGGAAAGGGTATTTTGCCCAGTGAGGGTGCTAAGGTATTATTTAGACAGGATAAAGAGAATCAGAGGCCCTGCCAGAAACCTCTGGTGTTCCATCAAGAACCCTTCAAAACCATTGTCTAAGAATGCTCTGTCATTCTTTCTTAGAAGTCTGATCATCAAGGTGCACTCTCAATTAGAAGCTGATGTCTTACCTTCCTTTAAGGGGAAAGCACACAATATTAGAGCTGTTGCCACTTCGTGTGCCTTTAGGCAAAGTATGTCGCTCTCGACTATCCTCCTTTCCCAGCCCGAGAAGAACCCTAAAAGAGTTCAGAGGTCTGGTTAAACAAATCATTTATAACTAACTAACTCGACTATCCTCCAGTCGACATACTGGAAATGCAATTCCGTTTTTGCCTCACACTATCTTAAAGAAATTGAAACGACATACGAAAATTGCAGTACCTTAGGTCCGTTATCGTGGCTGGCTCGGTATTGGGGGAGGAAGCATAGGAAACAACCTTTCTTATCTGTAACTCCTTCACCTTGAAATTTAGGGTATCAATTTTTTGGGGCGAATCCTGGGGTACTTATACCCGGAGTGCCCACCAGTCTGTGGTAGTGGTATGATAGTTTTAATCTTTATTGTTGTTGGTAACTATTTTTTTTATTGGTCATGTATTTTGATACTGCGCCTGGGGCAAGGGCAGTTTTCCTGTTTTGCTCTACGGGTGTTCAGAAGTCTCCTTCACTATAAGCCCCCCCCCCCCTCAAAAGTAGAGACTCATCACAGCCATTCTGCTAAGTCTCTACTGGTCAAGATGAGCACAGACCAAGGCAGTAATCACCTACTGTGGCTCTCTTATCAGGTAAGGTTACAATAAGCATTTTAGCTGTGTGCAAATTCATCCTTTTATCTGATTGTTTTTGGAACGGAATATGCCCATTTATCCCATCACTTACCAATGTGGGATGATTGTTTTTGGAACAGAATATGCCCATTTATCCCACCACTTACCAATGTGGGATTCAGCTATGTAATTATTCGGTAAGTTTTGCATATATGAAAATGGTATTTTCGTAATAAAATTAAATTTCATGTATACTTACCAAGTAATTACAAGATCAGAGCCCTCTCTCCTCCCCTCTGATGGACATTAAGCACAAAACTAGTGATGATCCTGTTAACGTTGTACCTATTGTTCCCCGATACGGGGGGGGTTAGTTACCTTCGTTATAAATAAACGAATAGCTATCGCGAACTTCAAATTTTTAACTGCCGAGCGAGTGGAAAGTATAGCTATGTAATTACGTGGTAAGTATATATGAAACCTAACTTTATTATGAAAATACCATATTTCAGAGTCATTTCCATTCCTTAATGTTTTGAAGTAGAATATGTCCATGTATCCCACCCCATTCAGTGTTGGATTCAGCTATGTAATTACTTGGCAAGTTAATTACATGAAAATTATATTTTCATAAAATTAAGTTTCATATATACTTACCAAGTAATTACAGAATCAGAGCCTGCCTTCCTCCCCTCTGATGGGCATGAGGGCAATAAATACAATGAGGTTATCTGCTAAGTTGTTCCCAGTACTCCCGATAGTGGGCAGGGCTAGTCACCTACACAAAACAATTGAAGCGCTACTGCGATTTAAAAAAAAAAAGGGCTGTCGCTCAAGTTAGAAACTATAGCTATGTAATTACTTGGTAATTATATATGCAGCTTAATTTTATTATGAAAATATCATAAATATTTTTCTATATTCCCCAACTGTATGTTTTTATATTTGTGTAAGTGAAGCATGCATAAACTAAGTGCTAACTTCTATTCAGAAAAAATGTAGTTGCTAATTAGCCATTTCTAGGTGGATAGTACACATATATTTTATGTAACAAAATTTCCACCTTACCACTTGGTGTTTTTCAGGAATTCTTTAGATTTACAACATTATTTTTTTATTGGCTTGCAGGATACGATAAAAGCCTTGAGGGATTTCAGAAACAATGAGGAGCACAAAAATGTAGACTCATGCATAGTGGTAATCATGAGCCATGGAAGAGATGGAAAATCTTTTTACACTTCAGACAACCAGCATCTAACTATCAATGATGTTGTGGAGAGGTTCAGTAATTCTGAGTGTGAATCGCTTAGAGGAAAGCCCAAGATATTCATTTTTCAGTATTGCAGGTAATATTAATAATTGTTTGAACTTTTGCTTTTGTAATTTATTGATGAAAGTTAACAGTGTCTGTTCTTTGCCATTTGTTGAAGACCATCATTTGTCTTTTTTCAGGGGTAGAGAGCCTGATATAGGAGTGAGGCCGACTCCTGTCATCCACAAAGATAGTGGTGTACGTGTAGAAACAGATGCTGCCTATACTAGTGTGGTGGATAGAGATCCTACTTTCAGTGACATGTATATTGTTTACTCCACTGTTGAAGGTAATTTTACGCTATTATTTTTTAATTAATCTCTTAGAGCTGTTGATTTTTTATTATAGACATTGCTTATGATGAATAACAAGATAACATTCATTTTTTGCAGCATCCATTCAGCCCCCAGATGCAACCCTATTCTATTTTTTATGCCATTTTTCCTTTGTTCTCTTCCTACCTGAACACATGATATCCATGGGTTCAGGTGGTAGGTTGGCCAAGACACCGAACACCCATTGAGATATTACATCAAGAGAATATAGCCCTCCTAAGAATGTCCAGATAGTCTGATGTGATATAGGACCTCTTACTCTAAGTACAGCTCTATACTTTTACCCACACAACATGGAATAAGCTGCCATATTCTGTGCACACTTTTTCTTTCCACCCAACATTGGATGTACTATTCTATTTTTATCCCATCCTCATCAAAATTGCCAGCTTGTTGGTTATAAAACTTTAAATGAGTTGAGTGACTAGTCATCAGCCATTCCCAAGCCTTGAGAAAATCAGGTGGGAATGAGTTCAACATGAAGGGGACCCAGAACTAGTAAAAACGTGGCAGTTCCCAAATTTAAAAAATTCTCAAAATAACCCCCAGAAACAGGTAGCATTTAAGTAGCCAAGGGTTGCAAACAATCTCCTTGGGAGGTAGAAGTAAGGAAACGCATTAAAAATTAGCAAATGGTGGAAAAATGCAGGAAAGTGGTGAAAATGCTGACAGGAACACACACGGGTATCTGATATGTTCAGGAGATAAGTTACAATAGACCTAGTACAAAATCCATCATTAGGACATGGTAAAATATAAATTTTGTGGAATGATGAGTAGATAAAAATCCATAATAATAAAAACCAAAATATTTTTTTGGAGAAAAGTAATCATTTGCTGAAGTCCAACAGTACAATTTAAAATAATGATGATTTGATTAAAAGTTGTTTAGTTTGCTATATCCAAACAGAATTTGAATAGCTTCATCTAAAGACCTGATATTGCAGAGGAAAGATGGTTTAACTTGGTTTTTTAACTGTTCCAGGATTTGCATCTTTCCGTCATCCAGAAAGGGGGTCCTGGCTGATGGAGGCTATTTGCAATGTATTTATGAAGTATTCGCATAATGAAGAGCTGGATTCTCTTATGAAAAGGGTATGTCTGTTTGGTTAACATGTCAGTATCTTTTTTATAGTTTTTCTCTGAAATGCATTTGTATTTACTGTAATGGTCTGTGACTCCAGAATTTCTTTTAAAGATACTGATATGCAAATTGAATTAAACTAAGATGGTAGCCCTTAACTACAATTCACTATACTGTAGTTACTTATGGTTTATTAATTTTTTTTTTATTTTTATGAAAAACTTAAACAGCCAGATATGGAAGCTTTAGGTCATTCTGAGCCACATCTGACCACATATGAAAAATTATGTTATAAGGAAAATTGCAAGTGATATTGCAGAATTTACTAAATTATGTAAAACTCATGAGGTTGCAAAGAACCACTGGGTAAAGGGTAAAGTTTTACTGTGTACAAGAAGATGTTCTTTTGGAAATATGACTTAATCTAAAAAATGTACACCTTAATCACTCGCAAACAGAAACTACATCACTAAAGAGCTACAAAAATTGTCATAAAATCTCTACCCACCCAGCCCAACAGGGGAAAATTGACAGCTTAATGAGCTGAATAGTAAATAGCGAAATGAAATGAATGCATAACTGTGGGAAATCAGGAATGGAGGGAATACTTACAGTAACCCAGTGGGCAATGCATCATAAACAAACTTAATTTAAAATCAGATTACTGTACATACGAAAAGAGACACTGATAAAAGGAAAATGAACCTTGATGAAAATATTACAAAAAAAATAAAGACATGGCACAAGGTCTTGACAAATGCATCCCTGGAAAGAGCATCTAAGTTAGTCGTTCTCAAACTGTGAGATTTTTTGTTTGGCGGTCTCTTTACAAGTTTTAGATTGCTCAGCAGACCTTTTTTTAAATTAATTACAATTAACATTACAAAATTTACTGTATGGTTACTGAAACAACACATTTTTATCAAACAGTTATGTAATCAGAAAATGGTAACATTAAGGTACTGGAGCAAAACTATTTTTTTGGAAACCAGATTACATATTAAAAAATGGAAACCTTAATCTACTGAAGCAAAAACTTATTTTTTATTCGACAACCAATTAATTAATAAGAAAATGCAACCGATATGGAACAAAAATGTTTTTTGGCCAAAACATATATAATCATAAAATGGCAACCTTAGTTATCAAATGTACATTTAATGGGATGGGTGCATTTGCATTGCCTTAACCATTTCTTCTAGATTTGGCTTTGTTTTGGCCAGTGCAACTCTCATATCATTTGTTGCTTCTAATCTGTACGGGATTTTGTTTTGATGGCAAGTAGTGTGGAAAATGCTGACTCACTCTTAGGTGGTTGCAAATGGAATCAGCACTTTTAGAGCCATCTTTGCAACACTGGGCCATTTCAGTCCAATAATCACTACAGCACATTTCACGGAAAATATGTTACGAACCTGCATCATTAATCAGTTCAATAAATTGTTCTTGTATTGAATAATCTCCCGAAGGCAGATCATTAATGGAGAGCACAAATGGGTTGTTGATGAACTGATAGTATTTTTCAAAATTTTGTAGGTTAGGAGAATAATGAGTTATTTCTTCACTAAGAAGTGATACATGTTGTTTAATGAACTCAATGATATCATCTTTGACGTTAAGCTCATTCTCATCAGTATATATATTTAATTGTGGAAATCGGGCAAAATTATTATTCTCTAGCTTAGAGTGCCATAGTTCACCCTTCATTCGAAAGCAGTCATTTTTTTATGGCAATGGAGCTCTGTGATTACTTTTCTTTGCAGCGACAAATTGAGGGAATTCATGGATTCAAATATGTATACCAAAAATGACAGGCATATAGGAAAATGGACATCAGAGAGTTTTGCGTGGATGTCCGGCTTAGTGTCTACCAAAAATTGCATCATTTCTTTGAATGCAGTTGGAGTGTTTTAAATATGGAATCACTTTCTTTGCATAATGCAGAAAACAAACGAGAGTTAAGTGCATTCGCTTCAGTCAAGTTAACTACTTTAATCACTTCACCGAGAACATTGCTCAACTCATCAGGCATGGTTTTCATTACTAATGTTTGGCGGTGAACAGTGCAATGTGTACGAATAATATCTGGCGATTTTTGCTTAACCAAAATTGAAAACCAGAATGACAACCAAGCATCGCTGGAGCTCCGTCAGTATACACGCCAACATGTTCCCATTTGATACTTGGTGTCTCAGAAAATCTGTCCACTTTATTAAATATTTCCTTTGCAGTTGTTCTGGAGCTGAGAATTTAAAAAAAAAAAAAAAAAAAAATTGTCTTCCAGGTGCCTATGTACATATCGTATGTAGACACAAAGTTGAGCTAAGTTGGAAATATCCTTCGTTTCATCAAGCTGGATTGCAAAAAAAGTTGAAAATTGAATTATGAATCATGAAAAGAGGGAGGGGAGTTACGGAAGCAAATGTGGTTGCTTTGATGTGCATACGGAAAGATCGGTACATGTACAGTACCTGTGTGGGTCATGTTGCATAAAACTCACTCAGCCAACAGCTAGTCAGTAGTGTACAATGTCCAGTGTTACCAAATGTAGGATATAAATAAAATAAGTAGGCCTGCAATGATTTGGCCCCTTTGTACCATGCTCAATGCCATTGTTCGGTTTTGTGCTATAATTTAACTGCATCCTTGGTACTATTATTGATTTTATAAAATATAGTTTGTTCATGCGACTTACCTGTCAGATATATATATAGCTGTATTCTCCGAAGTCCGACAGAATTCCAAAAACTCGCGGCACACACAGTTGGGCCAGGTGGTTAGTACCCATTCCCGCCACTGGGAGGCGGGTATCAGGAACCATTTCCATTTTCTATTCAGATTTTCTCTGTCGCCGGTACTGTCAACATCTGTTTTCAGTACCTCCGTCTTTGGATTTCGTAAACTCGTTATTTTCCACTTAAGTATTCTATTTGACTTTTGGTTTTTGTCTTTGGATTGTGGATTGGCATTCGCTTTTGTGGAATTTGCTTTTGATTGCTCTTTGGATGATGTCTGGATCTAGTTATGCTAGCTTCAGAGTATGTTGTGTGAATGAGTTTAAGGTGAGGCTACCGAAAGCTTCGGTAGATCCTCACAATATATGCATGAGGTGTAGGGGGCAGGTTTGCTTGATAAATGATCAGTTACTTTGCCTCCCACCCTGCTAATTTATTAGTTCAGGATTTCATTCTCGCACTAATAGTGCTCCTTTTTGCATCTGGAAGATGGCTAACAAAATAATAACTATTGCGGAGGTGCATAGATTGAGCGAGTCTAGCGATAATAAAGAAGAAGCAATAGTAACGCCGGGTTAACCAAAGTGCACGTCGAAAAACGGACTCGTAAGGCGGACGCTGAAGAGGATATGTCCAATAAAGTTATCAGAACTATGTTGTTACAACAAAATCAAACACTTATGGAGTTATTAAAGGAAATGTAAGGTTTGTTTTTTGGAGATAGTCTACGAGCAGCGGAACTAGACGAAGTGGCGCCACGTAGGCAAATGGCTGCCTCCTAGTAAAAAAGTAAACAAACGCTTTTTCGAGTTCAAAGTAGCACGGTAAACGTTAAAGATGCCATAATTTACTCAGGTCGGTATCAAACATTAGTTTTAGTTAGGGTGAGGAGATAACCTACCATAATTTTAGTTAAAACGACGAGAATAGGTTTTATCTCGCGAGACTGATTTATATCTACCGCCTAACGATGGCGGCTCGAGCCAAATTCGTATAACTAGTACTCGTAGGCTAAGCGGGAGTTAAGACTTCCCAAGCAGGTAGCCTATTTCACAATATATTGACTGGGGGCCTTTCTGTCAAACATGCTTCGTCTCCCAGTCGTGCTCACCGCCGCTGGATCGCCATCGTGACGCTCTGCGGCAGCGTGACGCCCGCAAGCAGCTATCCTGGGCGCTTCTGTAGCTGCTCGTCAGGGCGCTCCTCTCGATGCCGTGCAGGACGCCGGCTGGACCACCATCGTGACACTCCGCAAGCAGCTATCTTGGGCGCTTCTGTAGCTGCTCGTCTGGGCGCTCCTCTCTGCCGTGCAGGACGCCGGATGGACTCGGGAGGACGCCTCTTTGGTTGCTTGACGTGACGCTTCAGAGCAATCAAAGACTGTGGGGAAGCGTAGATCCCATCTGCTTGTTGGACCGCAAGGCCTTCGTTCTCCCAAGGCCTTGGGAGACTCAAGTTCAAACCCTCGGCCCCTCTCTCTCCTCCTTCGCAGTTTGCTTCGTCCTAGACGAGGAGAGAGCCGGGGTTTGTCAAGATGACTTCGTCTCTGGCAACGAAGAAGGCCTTCAAGAAGGTTAACACCTGGATGGAGGAAAGGAAGACCCAAGGCAAGACTTCTTTTGCCCTGCCTCCGTCCAAGCTGAGCGGCAAGGCAGGTGGTACGAGACTGGAGAGGACGTCGGCTCAAGAGTTCCTTCGTCGTCCCAGGGAGACTTCGCTAGCTTGGTCGACGCGCCTAGAAGGTCCCTCCTGTCGGCTGCCAGTGTCCTGGACTATGTCGGAGATGGATCACCATTTGAAAGGACTGTTTCGAACCATGGAGGTCTTCATTTTCCTGGACTGGTGTTTGGGGGCTCTAGACGTCAGGATTAGGAGTCCCGACTCGATCAGCCTGGGGGAGCTGTCCAGCGTGTTGAACTGCATGGACAAGGCAGTCAGGGATGGCTCGGAGGAACTGGCTTCCCACTTTTGTACGGGCCTCTTGAAGAAGAGGGCCTTGTACTGTAACTTTACAGCCTACGGCCCTACCACGTTGGATGCACCGCTTCTCGTCCGATCAGCGAAGTTAAGCAACGTTGGGTCTGGTCAGTACTTGGATGGGTGACCGCCTGGGAACACCAGATGCCGTTGGCGTCATACTTTTGCAAAATCAGTTTCTCCGTCGCAGAGGGCAGAATTGCTGTTCTCCCCGTTTTCAAGCCATCTCTTCCCCCAGTCCTTGATCAAGGATCTCTCCTCCCGCTTGAAGGAGAAGGCCACTCAAGACCTCTTGGCCCACTCGTCAAGACGCCTGGCAGTCCCTTTGACGTCGTTGTCGGGTCAGACCTCCAGGAAGCAGAAGCCCTTTCGTGGAGGAGCTTCTTCCTCGAGATCTTCTCCCCGAGGTAGAGGTCTTTCCAGAGGCGGAGCCCCGCCTAAACCTAGGGGCAAGAAGTGACTTGCAGCGCCTCCAGACACCTGTAGGAGCCAGGCTTCTTTCGTTTGCAAGAGCCTGGAGAGCAAGAGGGGCAGACACCTGGTCCCTTGAAGTTATCGAGAGAGGATACAAGATCCCCTTTCTCGACTCACCACTTCTGTGCACGTCTCCCAGGGATCTGTCGTCCTCATTCCATCAAGAGAAGCAGCAGATCCTTTTCGAGCTATTAGAGCAAATGCTCGAGAAAGAGCTGTGGAGCAAGTCCTGGAGCTGGACTCCCCAGGATTCTACAACCGACTGTTCCTAGTTCCGAAGCAGTCGGGAGGATTGGGACCAGTCCTAGATGTCAGCAGACTGAACCGCTTCATGGTGAAGGAGAAGTTCACGATGGAGACGTCCCAGTCTGTTTTAGGAGCATTAAGACCAGGAGATTGGATGGTCGCTCTGGACTTACAAGACGCTTACTTTCACGTTCCCATACATCCCCAGTCGAGGAAGTACCTCAGGTTTGTACTAGGGGGACGAGTGTTTCAATTCAGAGCTCTTTGCTTCGGACTAAGCACAGCTCCCATGATCTTCACGACGATTATCATGAGAAATGTGGCGAGATGGCTTCACTTGGCGGGTATTCGTATCTCGCTTTACCTGGCCGATTGGCTCATCCGAGCCTCTTCACAGTCAAAGTGTCTGGAGGACCTGAATGCGAATTTAGAGTTGACAAAGTCCCTAGAACTTCTAGTGAACGAAGAAAAGTCCCATCTGATCCCGACGCAGTCCATCGTCTATCTGGGGATTCAGATGGATTCAGTGGCTTTTCAAGCTTTTCCATCCCAGGAACGTCAGCAGCAATGCTTAGAAAAAGTCTCATTCTTCCTAAGGAAGGAAATATGCTCGGTGAGGGAATGGATGAGTTTGCTGGGGACCATTTCCTCTCTGGAGAAGTTTGTTTCCCTGGGAAGACTTCATCTCAGGCCGCTCCAGTTTTTCCTGGCGGAGAACTGAATAGACAAGGAGAATCTAGAGGAGACCCTGAAGATCTCTCCCGTTTTCAAGATTCACCTGAGGTAGTGGCTCGACCCCTCGAGGTTGGCAGAAGGGGTTTCTCTACGCCTTCAGAGCCCCGACCTAGTGTTGTTTTCCTACGCGCCCAGGGAGGGATGGGGAGCAACACTAGGAGGGGAGGAAGTGTCAGGCACCTGGAGAGGGGAACAGGTGTCCTGGCACATCAATCTCAAGGAATTAGGGGCGATCCTGCTGGCCCTTCAATCCTTCGAGAGCCAAGTGTCAGGCCGAGTCGGACAAGTAAATTCAGACAACTCCATAGCCCTGGCATACCTCAAGAAACAGGGAGGAACTTGTTCCCGGTCCCTGTTCGCCCTGGCGAAGGAAATCCTGCTTTGGGCCCATTTGCGGGGGATCACGATCCTTGCGAGGTTCGTTGCAGGAGTGGAGAATATCCGCGCGGACCTTCTCAGTCGACAGCGTCAGCTTCTACCGACCGAGTGGACCCTTCACGAGGAAGTATGTCAGGAGCTGTGGAGGTTATGGGGACGTCCTTTGGTAGATCTGCTCAGGCAGCCCCATTTCGAAAGGTACCTCAAAACTTCCCCGCTCTGAGTCTAACTGCATTCAGACTATCAGCCGACAACAAGGATCTTCACGATCTCTTGAGATCCTTTGAGACTGTCAAGGTACCTCATTCCAGGACGCCTCCCTGGAACCTGGATGTCGTTCTAAAATTTTTTATGTCAGATACCTTCGAGCCTCTTTCTTCGGCGTCTCTCAAGAATGTGACAAGGAAGGTTATTTTCCTAACTGCTCTGGCTACGGCGAAGAGAGTTAGTGAACTTCAGGCTATCAATAATCATGTAGGTTTTAGAGGCCATAATGCAGTATGTTCTCTAAGCCCTATGTTCTTGCTAAAAACGAACCCGTCTACCCCTTGGCCCAGGACCTTGAGATTAAGGGTATGACGGAAATTCTCGGACAAGAACCAGAAAGAGTCCTGTGTCCTGTCAGGGCTCTCAAATTTTATTTGCAGAAGACTCAGGAAAGTCGAGGTCCTTCGGACAGTCTGTGGTGCTCTGTCAAGAGGCCGGATTTGCCTCTTTCTAAGAATGCACTGGCGTTCTTTTTTAGAAGCACCATTTTAGACGCACTTTCCGATGTTCAAGACAGTGACTTGAGTCTTTTGAAAGTTAAGGCTCACGAAGTTAGAGCCATTGCAACCTCGGTGGCTTTCCAGAAGAACATGTCCCTTAGCGATCTTCTGGGTACCACCTTCTGGCGAAGCAATTCGGTGTTCGCTTCACATTACTTGCGGGACGTGAAGACGACATATGAAGACTGCTATTCGCTAGGACCATACGTTTCCGCACTCCAGATCGGCCCCATAACACTTCTAGGCCTGGACCTCTGTCGGACTCCCAGGACCAGGGAGAGGGCAAGTCGAAAGCCGCAAGAGGGTTACGGGGGCTTCCCACCAATCTGGCGTCCCTTCGGCAGGACCTGTTGTCGCTTCTGCAGACACAGTGTTGCGGGCAGAGAGCGATACTCATCCTATCCTTTAGAGGTTAGGAAGTATATTTTAATCTTGATTTTGTTTTTTTTTTTACGTCAGATCGGTCCCATAACGCTTCTAGGCCTGGACCTCTGTCGGACTCCCAGGACCAGGGAGAGGCATGTCGAAAGCCGCAAGAGGGTTACGGGGCTTCCCCGATCTGGCGTCCCTTCGGCAGGACCTGTTGACGCTCTCGGTCAGGTGGTTGGTCGTTGCTCCTTTTGCCCTCACAGTATGACCTTATGATCTAGTCCCATTGTGGTCACGCCCCCGTGGACAGATCATCTAGAACTCACCAGCTATATAGGTCACTACCTTGCTGGAGACTCTAGTAAAGCAGAAGCAGGCTTGGGTGACAGTAATCACAAAGTCAGCTATGCTAACATAGGCCTGGACCTCTGTCGGACTCCCAGGACCAGGGAGAGGGCATGTCGAAAGCTGTAAGTTGGTTACGGGGGCTTCCCACCAATCTGGCGTCCCTTCGGCAGGTCCTGTTGACGCTCTCGGTCAGGTGGTTGGTCGTTGCTCCTTTTGCTCTCACAGTATGGCCTTATGATCTAGTCCCATTGTGGTCACGCCCCCGTGGACAGATCATCTAGAACTCACCGGCTATATAGGTCACTACCTTGCTGGAGACTCTAGTAAAGCAGAAGCAGGCTTGGGTGACAGTAATCACGAAGTCAGCTATGCTAACAAGTAAGGAACCAAGGCGTCAATCGCCTACATATATTTGTTTCCTAAATCCTATTCTGTCTCTTCCCACCTCCAATGGTGGGATTCAGCTATATATATATCTGACAGGTAAGTCGCATGAACAAAATTATATTTTAATGATAAAATAAAGTTTGTTCATACTTACCTGGCAGATATATATAATCATAGTGCCCACCCACCTCCCCTCAGGAGACAGTGGCACTAGAAAATCTGAATAGAAAATGGGAATGGTTCCTGATACCCGCCTCCCAGTGGCGGGAATGGGTACTAACCACCTGGCCCACTCGTGTGCGAGTTTTGGAATTCTGTCGGACTTGGAGAATACAGCTATATATATATCTGCCAGGTAAGTATGAACAAACTTTATTTTATCATTAAAATATCATATTATTCCCTTTTACTTATAAAAAGACTGCAAAAAATGTTGTAAAGTAATTGTATTTGATAGTTTTTATTTACTCTTGTAAAGTAATTCTCTCTCTCTCTCTCTCTCTCTCTCTCTCTCTCTCTCTCTCTCTCTCTCTCTCTCTCTCTCTCTCTCTCTCTCTCTCTCTCTCTGACAAAGGCAAAGTGATGTGTGTTTGTGTGTACTTATCATTAAACTTTAATTTTTTATTTGTATCTCAGTCAACAATACATACTGCTTGATACCTACGCCTATCCTGGAATTATAAAAGATTCCCAAGTCCATTCTACATTCATATAACTTCCGTAAATTTTTTTTCTTTCTCCATTTTATTCTCTCATAAGAAAGCTAGTGAGATACATATTGTGGTAAAGAATAAAGTTTTTTTGTATTTTGATAATATTCCACAAGCAAAAGAACGTTTGGTAGCATATATTAAATGCCAAAGGGTATGGTGAGAGTAATCATAATTATAGCCTACCTGTGGGGATGATATAACAATAGGATTTGGTGACCCCTTCGCGGTCCCCCAGAGGACCGCGGACCCCAGTTTGAGAACCATTGATCTAAGTTGTTGCTACAATAGTCATAGAATATGAGGGAAGAGCAAATATCATACTCGGAACCAAGCATGCACAAGTTGGTTTAACAGGGAATTTCATTTTCCATGGAAATAATGAATGTACAGTTATTGGGGTCATGATGAAACAAAAGACCATTTATGGTATTCTACCAGAAACAGGTTTTCTAAAAGGAAACATTGATTAGGAAGTGTTTGCTTATTGGAGACTATTTTGCCAGTTCAAGTAAATCTTTCTGATTGTGAACTTTTTTCTACCCTTATCAGGTATCTCGACAAGTCCGAGGAAATTTCACAGATGAGGGGAATAAACAAGTGTGTGAATTTGTTCAGAGGGGCTTTGACCGTCACTTCTATTTCAATCCCAGTCGACTGAACAGCACGTAGGATAATGCATGTTGTATTTGCCCAGTTATATTCAAATTTTATAACTTGATAACTTACTAATGTGTTGTCTTGAGGTGGTGCTTCCCCACTAATACATACAAAATATTTTTTTTTGTGCTTCCATACTTATAAAGTATGAACAAGTTCCATGCTTATAAGCTTGCCAAATCTGAAAATGTGTTATATTGGCTTATGAATAATTTTCATATACTGTATTTACGAATGAATGGTAAGTCATTTAACAAATTCACAGTATCTTTTTGGTTCACCTTGGATTAGGTCAACCGCATGCTTAAATAGTATGTGTGTATTGTCTCATAGCCTTACATATTTTTGTATGATCTTTGAAACTTGGGAATTACCATAGCCTGTGATTAAAATAGATGCTCAAGTCCCTTACTCTTAAGTCTGAATTAAAAAAACAGTTCTTTCTTGTATATGTAGGTCTTATGTAAGTGATTTGTGTTAGTAGATGCATGTATCCTAGTTGTAGCAATATGTAAGTTAGTTTACATTTTTTTTACTAGGAAACTTCTTACTTTTAGTTAGATACAAAAATTAAAGCTCAATTAAGTAATTTGCATTGTTGATAGTCATGAAGAATATCCTTGATATAGATGTATAATAATTTTAAGATACAGTATAACCTCACTGATCTTATCATTGATAACCAAGAAACATGGGCAGTTATACAAAATCTGGAGTTAGCAATGTTTTTATGGCATAATTACAAAAAGCTGGAAAAGGGAAAATTGGTAACTGTAAACTCTTAATTCATATGTAAACTGATTTATGTAGAGTGCATGAAACAGCACTAAAATGGTTGTTACAAATAGATTAAAAGCTTGGAAGTTGTATCATAGTATGGGAAAAAAATTGTTGTAGTCTAAAAGCCTAGGTACAATTTACTGATAATATGCAATTATATAGACAGAAAAAGACACTTGGTTAGGAATACAGCACAATTGATTATTTTTTTATATTTCTTGCATTGCTATCATGTTGCTGACATAAGATAGGAGAGAGAGAGAGAGAGAGAGAGAGAGAGAGAGAGAGAGAGAGAGAGAGAGAGAGAGAGTGTATCATATGAATGATTTCACCTCAGGGGTGCAGATTTATGGAAATGCATTTGGTGCTTTCTTTCTCCTGTTCAACAGATGTATTTCACAGTTAGAATGTGAGAGACTGAGTGTTTGATTGATTTATGGTTACAAAAAATAAAGTTGCTGTGACAGTTTTAGTAACCATAAATCAATCAGTCAAGCTCTCACACATTAACTGTGATCCACATCTGTTGAACAACTATTAGGTACATAATTCACTATTTAGGTCATTAGAGGCACACTGGATTTTTTGGTAGAACAATCTTATCAACCCTCAGCATCCAGTTTGTAAGATGTACATATATTTTTATGTTTTTTTATGATACTTTTGTTTATTTAGAGATTTAAGTATAATTTAAACCCTTTTCATTCAGATACAGAAGTTTGACTGCTCTGTAGCATGAGATAGGCGTATGAAAAACATTACTCTTGGCCTCTAGGACACATGGGTAAATTTCTGAGACTTATTTTAGGAAAAAAATAGTGTCTTTGATACAAGGAAATATAATATATTGTAAAATAAAAGAAATGTTATAAAAAAATTAGTCAGGATAACTCCCTTGCTAAAGCTCTGACACATGCAAAAATACTTTCGTTTGTGCAGCAGCAACACCATAGATAAGGTATTGTAATAGAACAAGATGAAATTGAATTATTATCCAATAATATATTAATAAAATTATAGGTTTTCTTACTGTGCAGGATAAGTGAAAGAGAGAGGGGTAATTGCATGTTACATTACAGGCTCAAACAAGATCACTAGAGAAACACTCTTCGACATCATGTTTACATAATTATCTTTATTTTCTTCTTTTTACTGGTACATTTATGTTCATTTTTTTTATTGACGTCATGTTAGTACTTCATATTTTTTCCAAAAATGTCATTACCTATTCAACTGTACCTTGTTACAGAAAAGCACCTACATGCTGTTATAGAAGAGCAAATGAGTGAATGGTGTTGGTATGTAACTGTGTTTGTCTTGCTTATGGGGAGCTGACATAAACAGACATACATCACACAGTTTTAGTTTTTATACCAGTTTGAATTGTTGTACACACTTTGTTTTTCTTGAAGTAATTCATAATTCTGAGCTTACCTCACATATTAGGAGAAGGAATTGTATTTATATTTCTTTATTTAAAAAATATAACAGATTGCAACATATAATGAAGTATTATTATGGATAAGCAAAAGTCATGGTAAATAGATTTTTTTTATTGATCATTTTTGTGTACCACAGTAAATATTCATGAATGGTTTACTGGAATCTAAACTTCGTAAGTGAAAGAGAACCTTTTTTTTTTTTTTTTTTTTTGAAATCAGTAATGCAAATTATGAAATGTTTTCCAAGCAGAAAGATTTAACTATAAAAAGATTAATAATTTAGTATTTTAAGTGCTTCTTCATAGTTTCCTTTATAATTCTTCATTAGCTCATAATTGTTTTACTGTTGTAGAATAGACTGTGAGGGAAAGATCATTAAAAGTTTTGTGAAATTTAAACAAATTGGCATGTCAAAGCAGTCTCTCTCCCCCATAATCTGGGGTAAGGAGATGATAGGAGTAATTTAGAAAAGAATTGAATAGTACATGAAGCCTTGGATTGCCCAGATGTCAACCTTTCTTTCTAAATGGGGAGTACTTGGGAATCCATAGGTTTTCTAACCATAGGGTCATTACCAAACAGATGATGTTTCATTTTCTGTTTTATTTAGGCTTTGTTGTTAACACTGAATACAAAATACAGTGATTAACGGCCCAGTGCGCCGTACAGCAAACCGCCTGAACACCACTTGCGTAGAGAGTTGGGGTGTCATAAGGGGTAGAGCAGCGAGCAATCCCAAATAAGCTGCGATCTTCTTAGACATACTTCCCCAAGATTAAGTGTTGTACTTATTTTCTAGTCAATTTAGACCAAAAATAATTATTTTAGCTAGTTACTCATTCCAAAATAAACATCTTTTATCTGTGATGAGATCAGTTTTACTGTGATTGTGATTATGTGAAATATGAATTCGTCTTTATACACTTTCAGATTTTCTTCCAATCTTGAGTTATATAGATGCTATCAGTTTGTTAGTTATGTCACTTCTATTATCATGTGCTGTAGGCATGTCACATTCGATTACTCTTTTATGGAAGACTGTTTACACTTTCAGTAAGAGTTCTTGTTCTATAGGGGGACACAAAACCCAACTAACAGCATTAAACAAGTACAGTATTATGAAATAAAAGTTATCAAGGGTACAGTATTACATAAGAAATTTTTCCAGGATTCATTGATTTGTGATAGCTTTCCATCAAGTCCCATTGCCCCATCTTTTCTCTTTTGTTCAGTTGTTTAATAATATTGTTGGCATACCTTCTGTCTAGATTATAAACTAGCTATTGCATAGATAGCAGTAGGTTATGGCAAAGGTGCATATTTTTCTTCACAGATTAGAATAGTTATGAGAACCTGAAATTCTGTTTCATATTCATAGCATACCAAATTTTGTATTAAGTTAATCATGTACTTTAGGTGTATTTATTGTTTTTATATAAGTAACTTGCCAAGTAATTACAGTGCTATAGTTTATTAACCGGCAGCCAAAAATTTTGAAATTCGTGGGTTCTGCTGTTTTGTTTGGCTAGGTGACTAACCCCGCCCACTTTCGGGGTAAGAGAGGAACAACTAGCAAAAGTATTCAATTTATTTTTGCCGGCTAATGGCTGTACACCAGCTTTTAGCAGCGGCTCTGATTTTGGAATTTGTCTTTCTTATTGATTTCTTATCATATTTGATGAAGTATTCTTGCTCTGATAGCCTTTCAGCTTTATTAGATAGAGTTAGACTGTTTTTTGACCTTTATTATGATTCTCTTTATAAAGACTTTCCTTATTTACCGATTGCGACTTCAGTTGACTTGTTTTTTCCTTTGGCTAAGGAATCTCACGATTCACATTCTATCTGCACAGATTGTAGGGGACAAATTTGTTCAGAAGACTTACGATGTTATGGATGTGTAGACTGGGGCAGTAAGAAGTGGAAGACTTTAAGATCTCATTTAAACAAACTGGCTAGAGATAAAAAGAGAAAAGCGGCAGCCAGACGGATTAGTAAGTCTTTAGCTAGTCAAGGATCTCCTGTTGATCATGATATTGATAATGCTAAAGTCACGATTGACGTTTCTGTAATTTCTGTTGATCCCGTACCCAGTTCTGCTATGCAACCCACTCCTTTACCCGGCTCTCTTGCTTTGGAACCCAACACCATTGCCAGCCTTGAGTGTAAAATTGATAAAAGGTTCGAATTGATTATTGAATCTGTTGCTCAGTTAGCCTCTTTGGTTAAGGTCCTTATGGACAATAAGAGTGATTCAGAGCACCCTGTTACTTATAGTGCCAGTTCAGTGTTGGTGGAGCGCCCGATTGCACCTAGTGTCTGTGATGTGTTGGTGGAGGAGGTGGCTGCCCTTCCTGCCAATTCTCCTAGGCAGAGGTTAATGTCATACTCCCCTAAACCTGGGAGGAGTCAAACTGGTAGCCCAAGGGAGGTTGGTGGGGTCTGCCAACCGGTAGTTGCCCCCTCGGTTGAACCTGTTGTTGAATCCCAAGTTGCAGCCAAATGCCGCTGGAAAGGTGTATCCCTCGACTTGCATTGTCTTTCATCTAGCTCAGATGATGATTCTCCCAGATGCCAATGGCGTTTTGTGGATGAATCACGCCCCTTGAAAAGGTGTGCGGGTGATGTGTCTCATTCTCCTCACTGGGACAGTCCAGAATGTTTTCCTTCTGTTCCTCCCTTAGTAGAGAGTCGGAGAGCGGCTTCCAAGTATCCTGCTTCTCGTAAGCGGTCTTCGTCTAAGGCGTCTTCTGAGCGTCCTCTTGCACCCAAGACTTCTCTGTTTTATATATACTTATCAAGTAATTACTTGATTGGAGCCCTCCCTCCTCCCCTCACATGAACATTATGGCACAAACAAATTGAATACTTTTGCTAGTAGTTCCTCTTTTACCCCGGAAGTGGGCGGGATTAGTCACCTAGCCAAACAAAATAGCTCAACCCACAAATTTCAAAATTTTTAGCTGCTGGTTAATAGAAACTATAGCAATATAATTACTTGGTAAGTATATATAAAACTATTTTATCATAAAAATATCATTTTTGTAAGTCAAAATGTCATAGCTCAGGTTGATTGCTATCTAAAACTAGACTTGTAGTGGATAGTTTTAATTTTCAACCCTTGTAGCAAAAGGTACTTGCTCTTAGATATTGAATTTGATGCTCATAATATTTTCTTATTGACCTTAGTACAGGCAGTCCCTGGTTATTGGCAGGGTTCTGTTTCTGAGGGTGTGATGATAACCGAAAATCGGCAATTTTGGGGGGTTATCGGCGCCGAAAAGCGCCGATTTTCAGTCATCGGCACCTCTGTTAGGTATGTATCGGCGCCAATACCCAATTACTGGCACCGATAAGCAGAAATCGGCGATTTTCGCCGCTAGATAAGTTCCATAAAACCAGATCGCTGTTAACCGAGCCCGCCGTTAACTGGGGACTGCCTGTATTTATTTCTTGAATTTTCTCTAGGGATAGATAAATTAAAAATTAGGAATCTTCTCAACAGCAATGCATGGGACTTCAAGTTGTTCTTTAGAATGTAGACTGCTGTAAAAGAATATCTATTCGTTGTTTTGCATGCAAAATGCTGCTCTTGCATTCATTACTTGGAATGCTTCTTTGCTTTATTTTGCTTGATGCAATTTTATCTTGATAGGTAGGAAAGACACATTTTAAGGGCAAACTTTGATTTTCCAACCCCCTCTCCCACATTATTTTTGGAATGTGAGCGAACTACTTCTTTATCACTATCTTTTCAGTTTCACTTAAAGACTTAATCTTTTAGTATTATTAAGAGTTGTTGGTTGTGGGTTTTTCTTAAAGCAATTTTCCCTGACTTGCATCTCTTTGTTATTCCTACATTGCAACTTTTAATTATTGAATTATTTGGGACTGTGTAAAGCATTTCAATATTTACATTGTCAATATTAAACCTGCTCTGTTTTAATTATTCTGTAACTTTTAGCTTCAATCTGTGTCCATACAAAGCTCAGAACTCTTATTTTATTTATGCAGTAGCAGCTGGGTATAGAGCTGTTAGCTCAGAGTTAAGTCATTTCATGGATGAAAGAAAACTTTCTGAGTCACTCTCATAGGCTAGTATTTCTGCCACTAAAAGGATCCTTCTCACTATGTCACAGACCTCATTTGGAGTTCGCAGTGCTAAGAGAAAGTCATTCATATTAGTAATACAAATTTTTCACTTTTGTTCTAAACATTCTGTATAAAATTTGTTGTGCTTATGATCATCAGTAGATGTCAGCTGTATATTGCTGAAGTCAAGGGAAACAATAGGTGGTGCAGTAAGGTAAGGTAAGCATTGCCGTATTTTAATTTCTAATTGGTTACTGCCCCTTGGGCATTTGTTCTTGTGGTAGGGGTAACATTTTGGTTTTAGGTAGTTTTGTGTTTGTAATAGATACCAAAATTAGTTTTGTACCAGCCTACATTTTAGCAGTCAATGAATTAAATTCTTTGTAGAATATAGGACATTATTGACAAAGATTGTTATTCCTTACATGCTTTATGTAGAGCAAGGGATTCAAAGAAAATGACTGTTTAGTGTACTGAATATTCCACAAGGAATAAAGCGGTCAGAGGTAGGTGCGAATATAGGGAGTACCTTTGCAGGCAGGAAGATGGGAAATAACCAAATTATGAGATCTCTTCAGCTTGAGAGAGGAAGTTCTCAAAACTATATTCAGTGTGCCTTTTTCCTGTGGGAATGAAGAGTTTGTTTTTAGCTAAAATTTCCCTTGTTTCTAAGAACAAACAATTAATTACTGTATTCTCAAGTATGCCATCATTCCTCTTCTCTATCTTTTAGAGGCCCCAGAAGGATGGGGGCTCTACAGTAGAGGCACTTGTAGTGAGCAATGAGTAGCTTTGTTGATAACAGTATTACAATAGATGCCAGCAATGCAGTTAGCCTAATTACTCAAATACGTAAGAGACAACATTCATGAAGGAGAATGCAGGGGAACATATACTACAAAGTCTTGGTTGCAGTGATAGAGTATCCCGTTGGCAGGAGTGGATACCTGGGAGTTCTTATCACAGCAAGAGCTGAAGACCACAGATGGATTGGAACAGAGTAAGGAGATAACACAAACCCATCCAGTACCAAACAAGCAAGACTTGTCACTTTCAGGGCTAGATTGTAGGTGCATATACCAAGCAGTTATGAGATTAAACTCACTTGAAGGATCATATTCTCACTATGGACACCATCCTCAGTCAGGGTAGGAGACCATAGAATTTGAGGACACAATCATAGCCTAAATAAATCAGACACCAGCAGCACTGAATACTTGATATAACGAAATACCAAAGAAAGGAAGCACTTGACGTAAAGAAAGGAAGCATTTGACTTGGTATGAACCTCCAAAGGGGTATGACAGTGAATAAGACAGACCACATAAACTAGCAAGGACACAAGGGAAAGAACAAGGAATTGAACTCATTACCTCTCCTTAAGAAGTTGTAAGGTGGTGGTATATTTTTCCGTATGTGTCCATCTGTCAAGCCAGCAGATTTTGATGAATGAAAATATTTGTATCATATTTATTGATAGATTTTAACTACTCTTCAGTGATAATGAAGTGCACCAAGTTTGACTTTCAAAGGTCAAAGTCCCTCATATTTTTTTAGCTTTAAATGCTTCATTGTGGCATTCTTTTCATATTGGTAAATTATAATTATAATTCCTTAATTATATTTTCCCTAAAACTGTATTCATTATTAGCAAGTTTGACCTTCAAAGGCTAAGGCCATAGATTTCAAGTACTTCGTAGCCAGCTACATATTTGTGATAAAAATTAAGTAAGTTTACCAGTTTTGACCCTTTTTAATCAAAGATCAAGCTTTAAAAGCTAGCTGTAAATTTTTGTACCCATTTCTTATTGATAAATTAAATGTAATTCTGTAACAAATAAGTTTAGATTTGAGTTTTGAAATACAGAAGCTAAGATCTTAATTATCAGTTGTTCAATGCTTCATTGCCAAATATTCATGACATTCATTTTCTTATTAATAAAATATAAAACAATGAATTTAAAATATGTTCACCAATAAATTATAATAGTAAATTTAAAATGTGTTCACAAGTTATGAATTTCATGATTGAGGTAACATTTTTGGTGATTTAAATGCTTCATAGACTACTACATAATGCAATATCCTTTTCATATTTACTGAATATATCAGTAATTCCCAAATGATGAAATTTACAAGATTTGATCCTTAAAAGTCAGAGGTCAGAGTCACAACAAGTAACAAACAAATCCTTTGAGCAAGTCATATGAGTCTTAGAGATGTGATGACATTAAAGTTATGTCTTTCCATGTGCCTCTTAAGGCTTTTGTTCAGCAAGTTACTGCCTTCCAGAAGATAGAAACTGACACACCCTACTCTATGCTGGAATTCAAGTAATTTTTACTCTTAATTACAATTATGGCCAAGTCTTTCAAGGCAGCCTAACTTCAGGTTGCTCCATTTCAGTCTTCTGCCCCAAAACTATTGTATGTAGGGATTATACAGTGATCTTTAGTTGGGAAGGCTTTTTGCAAGCTGTAAGAGGAATTGTAGAACCTCACCTGGACAGCTCACACAGTCAAAAATTATCCTTCATTGAATATATTGGAGCAAAAGTTTGTGATTTCTCTAGATTCTCAAGGATACCACTAAATTCCTGTTATTCCTTAAGGATACTAAAAATATTTTGTTGTAGCAAATAATTTTGTGAAAATTACAACTGAACCTAATGAGTTTAGAACTTGGGATTTCTTTACAAACATGAAGGGAAACAGAAATACAAATCATGAAACTTAAGAAATATCGAATTACATTATTTTATAATTGCAAGTCCCTAAGCTATGCTTCCTTTAAAGATTCATCCTATTAAGAGGCCCTCTCCTCTAGCTGTTGATTCTCACAATAGGGTGAGTGATGAATAATTTTCAGCTGAAATCATAAATACTAGAGGTTGGTCATCGGTGGGTGTCTGCTTAGTGCTTGTCTTGTAGCAAGAGCCAAGTCCCTGGTAAGGCCCTAAGATGTCACAGCGTATTTTACAATTACAGCTTTTCGGGAGTTGGCAGGTGGTGGTAGTGTTGATACATATGTACCCTATAAGAGAAGTTTTATCCCAGGGAAACTTAGTCAAAAGGCATACTACACTAAAGGTCTTTTATGAATACCGTCTAGTTAGAAAATAGATTTTTAGAGTTTATGCTCTATCTTGATTTTGGAATAGGTGCATTCAAGGTCTTTTAGAAAATCATGGATCATTCTTCAGTAGGTTAATTTGTTTCTTAGGTTGTTAAAGCTGGTTGGGAGAGCTTCCGTCCAAATTAGTTGCACTTTTTATTTTAGTTAGTTCCACACTATTTTATGAATATTATCCAGGAAGGTTGGAAATTACAAGTATGCTGGTGATTTCGTAACCCCATGTTTCATTTTGAATGGGTGCAATTTTATAGTAATTTCTGTGATGTGCAGTATTGTACAAATAAAGGCAGTAAAAAGTACTCTTCTGAGAGTGTGGCTCAATGTTTTCTTTTTTGGAAGAATGATTTAACTTATAGCTATTACTATTATGCCCATAACTGTAAAATAAGTCAAATAAGAGAGTTTATTTTAATAAATTATAAGTATATCAATATATCTTGATTCTTTATGGTTTTACTACATAAATAGTGCTTGACATCATTTCATATATACAGTACATAGCAAAAGATAATTTTTGCAAGAGTATTTGAGTTTTGATAGTTAATTTTTATGCATATTTTACTAATTGCCTGATAGTTTTACTAGCAGAGGCTAAAAGCTTACCTAAGCTAAAACCTTCACCCAGATGACAGTCAGGGTGAACCAGTAATAATTTAAGTGGCTTTTAAGTCCAAACTTTTTTATGACATATTTCTTAATCAGGAAATCCCTGTCAGTTTCACAGATAGATTCATGATTTTCCTATAAGTTAAATGTTGTGCCTAACACTGAACTCTTGAGGTATCTTATCTTCACCCTGATTGTTGTCTAACTTAGATTTAGCATATATGATATGAGGTTCTTAAAAACTAAGCTTTTAAATGTCTGTGCAGTGTTTATGTATTAATTCTATAACCATAATGGACTAAGCACCTGCATTTGTTATAAAATTGTAATACTAATCAACAATAAAGATATTTTGCATGCTATTTTCCTTTGACTTGTGGAATTTTATTTCATAAAATGGTGGCTCAGGGTTTTTCATCCAAATACCTGTATCCAAATTAACAGTATTATTATAATGGCTGATAGATTTTGCAGTGTTCTGTTGTTTTATTAGTAGGGTATTAATTTTTCTTTAAAAGGATATAGTGCATTTATTATATTTCTCTGTGATACAGGTAGGTGGATCTCCTTACTGTTTAGCCAGATTGTTTGTGGTTCACATAGTATTTTTACTCTATTCACAAACTTTAAACAAGTTAGAATGCTTGACACTGTACAGAAAAGTCCCATTTATTCGGAATACAGCTATCCAGAAATTTCAAGCAACCAGAATTAGGAAGTGAAAATTGAATATTCTATGTTGCAATATTCAACAGTTAGGCGTTCAGTTCGTCGTTTTCAAGTTTTTATAAATTATATGAAAAGTGTAGTTAAAGTATAAATATCAAATTGTTTATGATAGAGAAATAATACTTGCTTAATTTTCCAAAAGGGCCTGTATTATACACCTGTAATTCAAGATAAATTTGTACGTTTGGTAACATACACAGAGAATGGGAAAAAAATTTAAGTTGTCACTGATGCTTGTTTTTTGTACAGTAAAATAACATCAAAATGATGTGTGTAAAACTTAAGAATGGCAAGTCAAAGCGCAGAGTGAATATATCACAAACAGAGTGTTTGTGTATTTTACAATATAACAGTTTACAACCCACATGAGACTACAGAAATTTGTACATACCAGGTTTAGTGTAAAATTGTTACTCTACAAAGGACAGGCTCCATGGTCAGGATCTTGACAGATCTAGGCTGCCTTCTAACAAGAGATCAACCGTAGCTGTGAAACTAATGCTGAAACAGCAGTGAAGAACCAACTTTCCTAGAGACACTAGATGACAGATCTACATTTAACGAGTTTTGGCTGTCGGACAAAGATTGGGCTTGCTGATGGTGCAATGCACTCCAGTCCTCCAATAGGCAAACGAACTCTGTAACAGCTCAAAAAGCATTCCCAGGTAAACTGCCTGTGGGTCTGGCATCTCCAGGTTGACTTGCAGACCCACCGACACAATTCCAGAAGTTGTAGATGCCTCTTTAACTCCTTTGAAGAAGATAGAACTAACCCTTTGTCCATGTACTGACTAAGATGCAGGGCCAGGGTCTACCACGGCGAGAGTCCTGGTGAAGACCACAAGGGTAGTACACAGGCGGAAGCAAAGGATTAAGAATTAGAACACGTGCCACCTTATGAAGTGAAGGGACTTCCTGGAAAGTGGGTGAATGGGAATGTGTAAGTATGAATCCCTCAGGTCTGTAAAAGCAATAAAGTCCCTCCTTTAGACAGATTTCTTTAACAACTCTATATTCTATGGAGACATGCAGAAGAAAGTCAAATAAAAAAATGTTGACTCGGATGAAGGCAGTAATCAGTCTCCACACTCCAGGTGATCTTAGAACAAGGAAATGCCTACTATAAAACTGTGGAAACTCTGGTAAATCTCTGTAGTGGCACCCTTTTGCAGCATAGAGGCCCCTTCATCATGGCAAACCTAGCCTGTTTCACAGGATTGGAGAAATAGAGGTTAAAAGCAACTTGATGAAACAGGGATAGAGGACCCTCACTATTTGGCAACTGAAGAGGAGAACTCACAACACTCAGGACTCTGAAGGCAGCCCCAAACCTGGAGAGAAGAGGGCAAAAGGGGCTTATATACAACCTACCCTGGCAGGGGACTTAAAATTGGACTTGTCATGGCCTCTGCGACTAAAAGATTATCTGGAGCTATGAGTTTGGGAAACAGAGCAACACTGAAATGGAGAATATAGTTGTGTCCTCTAGGGCACATATGAAGCCTGATGTTGGTGTGATATTGCAAACCTTTGGCATTGCTTAGATGAAGATTGGAGATATGAAGACTGTTAAGAGGTGGAACAGGCACTAGATGACTAGGAAGTTTTAGCAATAAGTTAATAAGAGCTGCTTAGCGGCAGAGCTAGTTATCTTCTTCAATGTGCTTGTTCACTAAGTCCTCTTGAAAATGATCAGGAGTCAGGGGAGCCAAGGTGTAGAGTTAGTGAAACTCTGTAGCAGACAACAAACCAGAGGTCATGCAAAGCCAGATCCCTCTTCATCATGATATTATCCAAAGCTTTCAACACAGATGCAAGGGCAAAAGAGTGAACCAGGTGAGTGTTGCCCATGACCTTAGCAGGAGAACTGGATTATGACAGGGAACTAGAGTCACCAAGCACCCATTCTTGCTTGTTCAAGATTGAATTTCCTTACAGAAGTGCTTACAGTTGTGCATCTGCAATTTAATCCTTTTAATGAAGTGAGATCAGCAGGAGGCATGGGTGTCCTGGGTAGTAGCTTCCATTGCTAGCAGAGGGAGATGATCCTGTGAAGAATAGCCCTGAATCTTTTAGAACTTCCAGAGATGTTGACCAAGGAGATAATTACTTGAGCTCATAGTATGTTTTAGCCTTTACTGGAACAATGACCAGCCATACAGCATGATTTTTGTGAATATAGTCCAAGTGCTTAGCCAGTGGAGGCTCAAAAATCTTAGAGCCAGAAGCCATGTTGTCATTATTGTTATTGAAAGACTTAAGCTTCTAAGTACACTGGCTAAGGGTCATGAAGAATGTCATTCTGTGCATCTCCTCAGAAGAGTCTTCAACCAATAAAACCCACATGCTGAGAAGAATCAAATCTCACCTTTCCATGGTTTCAAGGAGAACCAGATGAACAAGAATGGGTGCTGAGTCTAGAGGAGTGAGGGATAAGGGAATGGGCTGAAGACATAGTCAGGCAGGTAATGCAGAAGACTTGAAGGAGGTAAAAAGGGTACCTACAGAGCACATGTTCATGAGCACCAAGTAAGGAACTAGTCAGAGGATGAGAAGACCACTAAAGGGGTGGGAGTAGGGGCTAACAGGAGCAGCAGCAGGATGTCTTTCAAACTGTTTTAATACTAGACACGAACTGTGAGAACAAAGCAAAGGAACTGCTAGTAATGTCGATTGTAAGAATCATTGACAAAGCTTGAGAAGGTAACTCCACAGCTGGAGGCACTAAAAGGGAGGTAGGAACAAGTCCAGACAAGTCAGACACCAAAGTGGATAATATAAACCTCTTGAGGTGGGTTGAGTGTCAGGGCAAGAGTCATGACAGCCAGATACTCAGGAGCAGGGTGCATCAAATAATATAAACCAGAGCAGGAGTGTGAGCCAAGGCTGCGAAAGCCTTGGAGGGCAATGAATTTAACTAGGCAGAAATGGCAGAATACAAGGGATTGTTAAAGATCTAGGAGCACCTGAATACTGTATTTGTAAGCTGTCACTTACATGGGCACATTAGCATATTGCAGAGCACATAAGCACACAGGAGAAGATGAGAAAATAGGAGTACAAGGAATAGGGGAAGATTCCAGAAGCAGATAGGTATGAAAATGGCTCCTCAAACAAAGACATCAAAGGAGCAGGAATGGCATTATCATGAAGCAACATTGCTACAGGAGAAGGAACAGACTCAGACATCAAGATTGGATGTGCAAGCATATGAGACAGCAACAGACTGTGTAAGGGAGTTAACAGTTGCTAGAAACTGATCTTGAAGTGCAGATGCAACCT
Source organism: Macrobrachium rosenbergii (assembly GCF_040412425.1). Lineage (NCBI taxonomy): Eukaryota > Metazoa > Arthropoda > Malacostraca > Decapoda > Palaemonidae > Macrobrachium > Macrobrachium rosenbergii. The sequence continues at coordinate 14,025,560 of NC_089788.1, read as the reverse complement.
CCAGCCTGAGCTGACTATGAATTCATCAGCAGAACAAAGAATTAGTGTTGAGAGTGAAGGCCCAGCCTGGGCAATTATCTGTAAAAGTTCAGTGGACAGTATGAAATTATAAAGCAAACATTTAGGTGAATAGACCCTTATTAGTAGTAGATGGGAGACCCTCAGAAGGTGATGTCTTTAAGGCGAGAATTCCTCTGAAAAAAAGACAATAGATGATGATATTAGAGAAGACCTACTTGTGTGTATGCAGCCCTCACAACATTTAAAGCAAGCATGGGGTCATGGTATGATGATACAGATCAGATGAATCACTAGCAAACAAAGCAGAATGTTGCTTGAAGGCACACCTTGTGTGTATTTTTGACAATGATTAAGAGGCCAGTCCACAAGTACATCGCAAGTTAGTTGAGGCAAACATTTAATCTTACATGAAGGTCACTGTAAACAGTGCTTGAATGCAGTAATTATGCATAATAAATGCCATATAGGAATCACTACCACTAAAGTGCACCTATGTCTAGATCATGAAAACAGTAACATCATAATTTGAGACAGCGTAGGTGAAATATTTAACTTCCTGCATGTATCATATAGATAGAACTGAAGATTAATAAGATTTTGTAAATTATTTAGCCTAGCCTTTGATATGGTAGTTTTGAAAATTCATGTTTGCATGAACAAAAAGACTAGGCTACTAGGCTAATGTCAGCCACCCAGAATTTCTAATTATCCAAAACCCCATGTCCCAAGGCTGTTGAATAACATGGATTTTACTGTATTTGTAGTGATCATAAATTCAACTGTTTCTGGATTGTGCCTTACATTGCTTTACGGATATCATAACACCTCCTCCTCATCTTTTATAGACTAAGTCATGTGTCCATACATAAAAGGCCCATGTAAGTGAAGGAAGTTTGTCTTAGTGCCACATAAAATTAGCTGTGCTTTATGGATTCTAGTAGATGATTTTTATTTTATAGCCGGTAATTAAATATGTAGAAGATACAGATTTTATTATATAAAAATTGAATGGGTTTTAGTAATGTTTAAATGAAATATGAGAAAATGGATGTTTTCTCTATGTACATTTTCCAAGTTCCAGATAAACATAATTTCTGGAAGAGCAAAATATCAAAAGCCAAGTTAGCTTAGAAGCTGACCTATACAATGTAAAACTTTTCTCTGAATTGGGATGATTTAAAAGCAAGTTTTACAATGCAAGATGTGCTGGTTTGAGATTCCCCAAGATGAAAAGAGACATTCCCTCAGCTCAGTGGAGCAATAACAGAAAAAAACCATCTTGTGGGTAAGAAGAGTATTAATATTATTATAACTCACTGTACCCATGCTTATCAAAAATGACCCAAAAATTAGTTTACGATTTAGTGCTTTGTGAATATTACTAAATTTAGGTAAAGGCAGAGAAAGCCTTGGGCCCTTGCTGTAAATAGAAGTTACAGGATAATAGATGTACCCAAATTTTAAACACAGTACAGTATATACTTACAGTGTACCCATACCATAAAGAGTACATTAATATGCTTAGCTGTGCAATGGACATCAGAATTAGCAATAAACCGTTTATGATTGAAAAGTTAATATGTTGAAGTTTTACCTTGCACAAAATTATCCCAGATAAATTCAACATGTTATTTTGATATTTCATTTTTGTTATTTTGCACTTTGAACATACCGCAATAAGTTCAAATGATTCAGCTTTAAAGTGACACTAAAATGAGTTTTTTGCCATAAATCTAATTTTACACAGATCCCTCAAAGAAAAATTTTACCTAGAGCAAACATGGTCAGTGAGTAAGGGGCCTACTGCAGTTAGGGGTTTTACACACTTGAGAAAGTATGGGCACACATTTGTCTTTTACATAATAGGATTATTATAGTTATTAAATATTACAAGCAGAACAGTGAGCCACCATTGTAACTCCTATAGCAAAGAAAAGGGTATAGAGAAGAACAAGGACAGGATCAGTATTTACACAAATTGTTGTTACTAAATTACCATGATCTGTGTTATAACTATTTCTCTTGTTGCAGTAATGTGTTCATACCATAAGCAAACAAGCTTTACCTAGGTATACTTTACACCCACTCTATACTTAATGACTTAATGATATTTCACAGTAACACCCAGGTAGAAAATTTACAGAATGACTATCTTGACCACTTATGACGTACTTTTGACAATTTCAGTTGCAGTTTGAAGTTTGCTATTGTAACGACTCTTCTGTGTCGCATGTTTTGTTTGTTTCATGTTCTGCTCTTATTATTTATTTTTTACGTATAGATTTTCTTTTTTCTCAATAGTGTCTTCACTATATACAAGTAGGTTTACTATTACAGTATACTTTTGTCTTGGTATGATTGTGTAATTAAAGTACTATTTCACTTCTCTTTTCCCTGTACTCAGGCAAAATAGAATGTAAAATATCTATATTTTCACTGAAATACCAATTGATATTTCCTCGTGTTTCACTGATGTGAATGTATTGTTGGATATTTCTTCAATTTCTCCTGTTTATATTTTATCTAATGTCAAGTCTCATGAACAGAGTAATGAACCCTGAGGTGAATGGCAAAGTGCTGGAACCACTAACCTAAAAAGACTGAAAATTAAAATGTCAGAAGCTTCATATCCAATTAACTTTGTTTTACTGTAAATGTACTGTCATATTTAATTTGCATTTTATGTTTATTTTTGTGTGTGGTTAATATTGATGACATTGTTTCCACTGAAAGTTCAAATGAATCTTAATTTAGAAATCAGTAAGGAATTAACACATTAAGACCATTTCATTGAGGTCATTTTTTCCCCATTCTGTCCATAGTTTGGATTTATGAAGTTCTTTCATATGCATAATAACATTTATATTAATAAATATGCATTGTATAATATTGTGAAGCATGGTAATCATAAAAAAGTAAAAGCTTGACAATACTTAATTTACCAGTTCATTAATACAAGAGGACAATTTGTATGGATGAAGTTCATTATTGTTAAGACAGGTAGGCTAACTTACTATCTTAAGAATGGCAACTGTGAGTTACATTCTGTGTTAAAGCTTACTGGTAAAGATATGTGAAACAGCAATTCCATTTTAAACTTGGGAATACAAGAATGTTTTATGTAACTGAATGTTCTAGGTTTGGTATTAATTATTATCAAAGATCTGTATTGCAGATTGTAAAAAATATTTTATTTTAAAAAGTATGTTTCGTAACGAATAACAAATTTTGTATGGTAGGTTTAAGTAAACTCTCAATCATAGTCTTGGCATAACAACTAGTTTTATGAGTGATGTGGTTTGTGGAGTCTTAACCATGCCATTAAGTGAAGAGTGGATGTATTGCTTTTGGCAGAAACATTAAACCAAATGATGGAGTGATTCTTGAAATTGTTGTTAGATTTTTCCCATTGGCATATCCTCTTGTCAGGTGGAAAGCTTCTTACTAACTATATCATCGAAAGTCATATTTAAGCTCGCATATAGGTATCCATTGCAGTTGAGATCAGGATGTCTTGTCCTTTTATTCTGGGTAGTAGCAAGGCAAAGAATGAGGCATATTTTATTATTTTTTTAAAGTCTTGTTATCAGGCAAGCATTAACTTGCAGGACACTTCAGTTGTTGGTCATTGCCCTTTGGGGAAGTAAAAATGGTATAACACATCCCCAAGCTGCGATTCATTTCTCTGTCTGGTTTATGCATGTAGGTTTAGATGTATAGAACAATCTTCTTCCTTTATTAAGCCCATAACTTGTTACAGTAATTATACCTCATGGTAATTTTTTGTCATAGAAGTCCATGCAGGCTTGCAAATGTGTTATGTCATTTGTTTTGTTGTCTCACTGTTGCTTTACTGATTATGAAACCTATTTACCCTGGACTTAAAAGGTATCCCTTCCTTTTAGGTAGACTTTGTTTTCCCCTGCCTACAGTGCTTAGGTAAAGTGCTGCTCTTGGTTTAAGGGGACCTCTAAGGGGGGCTGAAAGTTTGACACTCATACTGGAAGAAGGCTAGGTCCAGGAAACATATCAGCTTCTTGGACTTTTGAGTCAGACAGCCTGAGTGTAGCACAAACTACTTTGTCTCTGATTTTTTCCTACCCTACGGTCAGGTGGTTGTCTCACCTCCCAGACTTCCCAAGGTGAATAAAGAATGATTAATACCTCTTAACGCCTGCTACTCTTGAAATGAAAACTATTGGTGGCAGATGCTTATAATGTATCAAAATACCAAAACCTGATTGAATTATTAATTCTATTTATGATTTTAAAAATATAAGTTTCTTCATTTCTAAAATATTTATTTGGATCTCCAGTCATTCAGATTTCTGAATAGATATAATAAGCCTTTCTTTGAAGCAGTGACTGGTTTAAAATTAAAAATTTTTTGATTGTATGAAAATGTCCATCCAACTCTCTGAACTGCCTGACTAGTGGTATGCATAAGTAAAATAGAGAGGTTTGTATCTTTTATTAAATTTTTTTTTTTTATTTTGAACAGTGAAAGTACAACTCATGTCCAAGTACTTGAATTTTAATTCATGCTTGTGTGTTGTGACAGTAGGGCACCCAAATGCTTTTTTTTTTTTTTTACTAAAAGTGTATCCTTAAGAATTTTGCTCTAATGTTTGCTTTATTTTTTTTTACCCATAGCTTGCAATATTAATTATGGATGACTTTTTTGAGGTAAATATATAGGTTTTGTTACTGGTTGTTTTTAGAAGACAGATAAACGAGTTATAAAGACTTTAAGGTTGTTTTATGGACGAGGAGCTTTCTGGGCTTGAATTCAGTATTCTTTTTTTCTTAGCTAAATTATAAGGAATATGATTCATTTCATCACAACCCCATCAATCACACATATGCCCACATTTCTGGTGTCAGATATCCCCACAGTTAAATCTTTTGTCCAACAGACAGAAAAACAGTAATCTTGTGACACCTGAGATACCTTTCAGTGACCTTCCTTGCTTTCTTTGTCTTCAGCCCTGTCGTCCATAAGTCTACAGCATTGTTAACAGCATTGTCCAGAATTCCACAGCTCTTTTCCTCCCTGTAAGGCTGCCATTTTTCCATGATTTCGTAATATATTCTTTTCAAATCTTTGCTTCTCTCCTCCAGTAAATGATAAATGTTGAATTTCTACAACTTGAAAGGTGCTTTCAGTTGTTGGCATCTATTATGGGTAGTCACTTATTTATTTTATGAATCACACTTCTGTGCATTTGTTATATATTTGTGTGTGTGTCAGTGTTTTGCAAAGTTTTGTGCTCAGTAGTATGTCATCTTACGTTGTTAATTTGTTACAAGACTCAAATGGAAAACTTTTAATGCCTAACAATTTTAAACATTTGTCTATTGTAAGTGTGTATGTGTTTCCATGTGCCATGTAATAAGTGCGTAACAAGAATTGTACCAGTGTGTGTGTGTGTGTGTGTATTGCGTCATCATCATCATTGCCCTTCAATATCGCTGAATCTTTGTGCAAAAGACTTGAATGGAAGTGGATGGATATTAGCATGTCATTACATATGTATAAGATGAATAGTATTTTTAAGATTACAGTAATGCTTTCAGTTATCTTTGTTTCATAAAATTTAACAACTTAAATGCCTTGTAAAAAATAAACTTCAGTAGTGCATGTATACTGTACTGTCATTGAACTGTACAAGTACATTACATGTCCAGTATATCTAGTATAAATAGGACAGTTTCTAAAATTTTTTAAGGTTTTAAATAGTTTTATACATTATAGTATTTTATATAGTTGAACATTTATTTTATGTGTTTTATTACTTTTTGCTGACTGGCATACGGTTGCATAAATTGACATTGGTCAAATTTTATTTTTACCTAACTTTTATTAACAAAAACTAACACAAGTTGAAATTGATATTAATCAAAACACTTGAGGGGAGGTATGTCTGTAATTTTTTTTTCTCAAGTTTTATTGTCAGTTCCCTGGTAAATGTTTTGAGTGCTTACTGCCAGCTAGCTAATGACTTACTAACTAGTTAGTGCTGAGTGGTAGGTTTTCATTAAAAAGCTAACCTCCCACATTAGTTTCTTGACTATAATTTAAGTGAAAGGTACATTAACTATCCTTGCCACTGTTAATTTTTAAATTGTCTGACTGTCCCTTTTAGCATTAAGGATTTTTTTCATTACTTTGTTATTATTGAAGTTGTGACATGTCTGTCAGTCTGTTGCCCGTAATTGTTCCTTAACAGTTTGTATTTTCAGCTAGCTCAGTAATATGTGCTAATTCCTTTATATCACTTGTGTTCTGCTTATTAGAGGTTTTGTTTGTCACACTACCACTGTGTATGTTGTGTATACCAGTGGGCTTTTCCAATTGTATTTTTTTGTGACTCTTGTGATGTGTTTTGTATGGAGTGTTTAGTCTGCTGCTCTTTTTCTTTTGTCCCATCTCCAAGTAAGCAAGTAAAGGCCTTCAAAGTATTACTGTCATGCCTTCATGTCATCTCTTTCTTTTTCTGTTCCCACCCTGGGTCTGACCACCAATGATATGCCTGTGACTGAGGAAAACTCATACCTGCCCTGTTTGAAGGACAGACTTGTCTTTGATGTTGGATGTGCTTCTGAAGCACTTAAAAGTTGATGATTGACATGGCTATGACCATGTCCTCTAGCCACAACCTGAAGTGGCTGTACCAACATCTAAACTGCCTCTATCATAGTGAGTGCCCCCAGCTGTGAATGCTTGTGCAACATTGTAACAATGACCACACCACAGCACAGGCTTGAAGATATTTTGCTTCTAGGACCCTACTGTTGACTTGGTCACATTACAGGTAGAAGTCCATAGCCAGCCATTATGTGATGTCATGAAATTATTCTCATCTGTAGTGTTCATCAGAGGGGATAACTTCAAGCATGAACAGTACAAAAGAGATGTCAGCAGCCTTTAGAATCATGACCACAGGCCAGCAACTGCCAAAGACACTCCGTCATCTGCTTATTATAGCTTTGACCTCTCCCATGGTGGGTATCATACCCTAGTTGTGACAGTGAAAGGCAAACTATATCAGGTTGTGGATGAGGCTATGTATTTAAACTTTCATGCTAATGAAAGTGGTAGTCAGCAAGACATCGTTGCTTTTAGCTGATATTCTATATCTCTTTTTGTATGGTGAGCACCATAAACGTCTGCTTGCCACCATTTTATGTCATGCTGCCTGGGTCCATAAAAAAGGTGAAATTTGTTTTCTCCCTTTAGTAGAAATAGACTTGAGATGTCTGTCTCGTAAGTAGGTCAGAGTAATAAGTAATGAAAGTCAACTACACTTGTATCAGTGTGAAAGACCACGCATACACAAACACACTTCTAACCTAGAACTTTAGATAAAACATGTAACACACACGACATAATCTAATGCATACAAGATCCTTTAACAGGATATCAGAACATCAGTTTATTAACAAAAATGTAAGAATTTAATAAACATAATACCGGAAAACAGCGAATAGGTTATTACCTTGATATGCTACCTCCGGTTGCAAGTAATATGTCCAGGTTTCACTAAATCATCAATATTTTCATGAACGCTAGCGCCGTGTACCCTCTCACTCCATATCTGTCTTTGTCACTACTTATAGAAATTATTTAGACTGTAGCACATTTCCATTACAATTGTCATGTACATTGTGGTTATTATATCTTGTAAAACATAATATTCCCTCTTTACACATATCTGGTACTTAATCCCTCTTGTGCTTTTAGATTAATAACTAGTTTCAGTCTCAATCATCAGTCACCTCACTGGTGGAGATGGACATGATAGAGCAGTTTTTCTGTGAATTCCTTGCTGTGGCTTTTGATGGGGCAGGGATAAGTCTTTTGTTTCAGCCTGTCATGTACCTAAAAAATGTTACCCTTACTTTGTCACCAGTGGTAGCATGAATGCATCAGAATGGCTTAAGCCCTCAATGATACCTGGATAACTGATTGGTAATGGCAGCAACAGCTGTGAAATTTCAACAGCATCTGGCCCAGTTTGTCATGACCTGCAAAGCTATGGTAGCTGGGAAAAGTCGGTGTGACAACTGGGGAAAGTTGAACCTTGACACAAAGCAAAGTTAGTTCAGAGGACAGGAAGAGTAGCAGCAGTTTAAACATTCCAGATCCTCCAGCTAAATTGTGGCATTGCCTAAAGGAAGCACATCATGTAACTGGAGAAGTTGGTCTCCTATAGCCACTTCAGATTGCAATTACTTTACCTACAGTTTGCAAGGTTGTGGTCAGTAGTGTCTCAATTGGACATCACCAAGTTGCAGCTGCAGGTGGTGTTTTTAAAATGATCTTCAGTGGTGGCAGACCCGAGGCACATGTTAGGAGTTCTGTTGGTCCCTCTCTCCTCAGAAATATTATTGATCACAGAATTTTCAAGTTGCAGTTGGGGACCACACCTGCTGGGCCATCATAGAGGAAAAATTTGGTTGTCACACAACGGGAAGCAGCACTTCAACTTCCTTGAGTTAAAGGCTGTGTTTTAGGCTTCCATGCACTTGTTCTGTCAGGAAAGATCTTGGGTGTGATGGCCAATAACTCAGTGATGGTAGCATACTGGAGTGGGTGGCACAAGATTGGTTTCCAGTCAAATTCCAAGTTTCCAGGTACACAGATATGATTGATGGTTCCCCTTTAACCACAGTGTGAATGGTTTTTGGATCTTCAGAGTGTGTTGAAGGATACTGTAGTCCCTGGAAATAAATGTCTAGCCTGGAAGGAACTACACATGCAGATACGTCAAATTCAATCTTCAAGATTATTCAGCAAGGTTTCAAGGCAGAGATAGCCACAGCCATTGCAGGCTCAAATAGGACTTAAACCGACAGCCTCAACCATACTTAGTAGAGCCAATACAACTACAGTGTTTCTCTCCACATGATAAGAAGCAGGTTACAAGGAATTATGACTCTCTTGATGGCTGAGGCAAGTCTTGAGAGCCTACAGTTATGTGACAGATGATGAAGTATAGCAGATAAGGGGTGCTAATCCATGAAATCAGAGCCCTCTCAACTCTTGATGCTTATGAATGCAACATGATATTTCTTTTTTTGTAAATACAGATACCTGACACTGCCAGTCCACATTTCCCAAATTTTGGTTCAGAAAATGTAATTCACATTTGACTGGATTTGTGTCCATTGGAACCAATTGTCACTTTGGGCCAAGTTAAGTTTTGACCTTTGGGTAAGGAGGTTTTTGGAATGTTCATCATTTTCTTCATATTTCTTTAATTCTGTACTCGTGTTGGCATCCAAGAGGTGTTAATTGCTTGTACATCTTACATGAATGGCTAAACTTCATGAGCTGCTATCCAAAAATTACCATACACAGCAGTGGCAAACATGCCACTGACTGGAAGGCAAAAAAGCACCAAATTAAGTAATGAAACTTACATAACACCAAGCACAGCACACCAAGGTGAAGTAAATAAAATGGGTAAGTGAAAACAAATAAGTAGCACTGCCTAGCAACAGCAAAGAGTTGATGATTCTTGGGAATGTGGCAGCACAATTATTTTCAGTGAAGCCACAAAGAGGATTGCCTCTTTTGGGCCAATGGAATATGAGCTGGGCATGCCTGGTAGAGCCTCTCTTCTTTAAAGATCTATCAGGTTGGTTTACCTGGAAGCCATTCACATGGAGGAAGGTATTTATAATTAATGGTGCAGTAGTAACGTTACAAAATAATTTTTTTATTGTAAAAAATTATATTAAGCGCAGGCGCCTTGAAACATCGTCAGATATTTAAGTGTTCTCTAGATCCCAAAGGTATGTAGAAATGCTCTGGGTAGACTCACCTGAATTGAGAGATTGCCATTTGTGATTGATTGGGTTGCAGTGAAGCCATCTGAGTTTTATATCACAAGAGCTTTTTTTCTTCTTTTTCTTCTTCTTCTTCTTCTTCTTCTTCTTCTTCTTCTTCTTCTTCTTCTTCTTCTTCTTCTTCTTCTTCTTCTTCTTCTTCTTCTTCTTCTTCTTCCAGCCCAACTGGTCTGGCAGCCACATTTCCAGACAGCATGAAAAATGGAGAGGTTACTGAAGAGTACTGTACTTGAGGGTCTAAATGACACATATGTTATGAAACTTCCTTTTTCATTTTGTCTGTTAGATTGTTGAGTCTGGGGATATTCAATACCATGAATGTCAGCATATAAAAGATTGATTGGTTTTCCTTGAAAAATGGCTTTGTCGTAAAACTTTTCATCCTTATATTTGTTACATAATAAAAATAATCATGATTGAAAACAATATTTGACAATAGTTGCTGCTATTTGACCTTATAACTCAAAATGATAAGGTCTGATAACATTCAAGTCACCAACAGCTCGGTTAGATATTTATTTAGAATAAATATTTATATTTATTGTGACCAGTATTTAAAAATGCATGAGGTATGTTAGATAGCCTTTATTTTCAACCCAAGTTTTCAGTGTCTTGGACCAAAACTTGTATTAAAAGTGAAATTCAAAGCTTTTCAAGTGCTTTTTTAAAAACTTATTAGAGTCACCTCAACTTAACAGACAGTCTGGGTGTCTGCCCTTCCACTAAGTAACGAAATCTGCTAAGTAACAAAGACCCACACTATAGGGTACCCTGGAGCTAACTCACATAGCTTATAGTCTAGCGCAGTTCCATATAAAGTACTGTATCTAGTAGTGTATCTTAAGTGGTATTTTGTAATTATCATTCATTTTAAAATATTGAATTACTCATCATTTGAATTCAAAGATATATTGTATCTACAAAATGAATTATTTTTAACATTGTGTGTGTACTTGTACAGACTTATTCTTATGAAGTGTGTAAAGTACTGAATACAAAACCCATACAATATAAATAAAACATAAATTCTTTATAAAAAAAAAACTGTCATGTACAGAGGGAGAGAGCATGAAAGTCAAGGAAACATTCTACGTCTACAGTTTTCCTGACACGATGCTTATGTGTCCATATACCCAGTACCCACGCACATATACTGAAAAATCTTTTAACACTACATTAATGTATTGTGTTACCTACAGTACTGCATTAAGTAATGCCATTAAAAATAATGTAGGAGAGAGTAATTGAGTTGGGCCCACAGTAAGTGCGTATTATCTCTTAACATAATCCGTAAAGAAGAAAGCATTTGTTATGTGTGTGCATCTGTATGTTCGCTATCCACCCTTATAGGCACAACCAGGAAAACATAGTCGGTCAACATGAGTACATTTGCTCATTTCTTCACCTTCCACCCTCGCAGGCATAAACAAAAAAGCCTCGGTTTACTGCCCAATAACCCTATCATACCTACTAGATTGCTCTGTTAAACACAAAGTATTTTTATAATTTTTATCAAGACTCAGGCAAGGCCATTACTGTAATTAATGAAATCCGTTAAGTTGAGGTGCTACTGTATTGATAAAATCATTGGTTATTATGTTAAACAGTTAAATTCTAAAGATTTGTTCTTGCATTTGTATAGGGTGTATTTTTATTTTATTAAATATTAAGCTTTTCCTTAAAAATATCAGTTTTGCCTTTGTGGATTGGATTGATCCTTGAATTTCAAACTACTTTGTCCATTGAGGTACCCCTTCTCTCTTTCATCTGAATTCTTCCTCAATCTGTACACATCAGTGGCTGCTTTTTTAGTGTTTGGCTGACTCATAGCTCTTGATTTTTCCCCTTTTGTCACTTTGTTGTACCATATGCTGCTGTTGCTCTCAATCTGTTATTGTTTATGAAGTTGTCACAAGCCCCTCCAGATTTTGTTTGTGTCCATTGACATTGTGGCCTGTTTTCATATGGTACATTGCCTTTATTATATATTTTAATTGATTTTTTTTAAATCAGACATCGGTCACAAATCCTTTAAAGAAATTTTGTTGGAATTATCAAAATTTTCAGTACATCCAGTTTAAATTTTTTTTAGTCTCATGTGAGTAAAATAATCTTTTTCCTTTCATAATAAAAAATCCTTGTAGAGCTAAGATTTAATTAGCTCACTGGTCTAGGTAAGTAAATTAATGATAAAATTAGTCATAATGTATGTTGTCTTTTTTTTTATCTTCAAAATTTTTTCATAAATTAAGAAACTGTCTCAAGATCACTTACTTTTTATGCATTATTTGTTTACCCTTAAAGTTTTGCAAAAGTCAGAAGTAATTACAGCCAGGGAAGACAAATCTCAGAATAACTTGGTCAATCTTAGGTGCCTGTTATAAGGGAACTTATCCTAGTCTTGGCAAGGGAAACTGAGTGGATATGGCCATGTCAACCAAAGCACTAGATCAGAAGCTACCTTAATGACTCTGTGACCTCCTACCCAATTCTTTTATTGTGTCTATTGTGCATACACAAAATGAAGTCATTGTTGGTACCTGAACTTGACACAAAGAGCACCGCTAGCACAGAGGACCTTCTCACCCCAATATTTCCTTTGGCTCCAGAGATAAATTCTTGATGACCAAGAATTCAAACAGGTTCATTACTTACTAAGAGTTGATATATCGTCTTTTAGTATGATTTTGGCCAAATCTAAATTAAGAATTTTTGCTTAGTTGCCTTCAAGCTGATGAAAACAATAACTTGGTTATTCTTTAAGTGTCACATTACACCCATACTTTATGTATAGATATGTTCATGTTCACTTGGGTAGTTGACTGTTTTTGGCCCGTTTTGTCACACTCCACTAGGTTTCATGCTAACTTCTTTCAAAGTTCAGCTGCTGCTGCCAGTCTGAACAACATAGTTGATGTTAATAGCTTCAGCTTCATTAGCAGTTGTCAGCTGGTAGCTGTAATATGGTACAATGTGAATATTTCAGCCAGGCATGGGATTGTACAGCCAGGCATGGGATTGATGAAAATTCAAGCTATAGAATTAGATTTGCAGCTGGTTTATAGTCATTAGCCACCTCTCCAATAATTTATACAAGTTTGCAAAGATTTTGAAGTCCATTTCTATATTGTATATACACTAATACTTTACAAGTCCCTTTCCTCCCCTAGCTAATTAATTATATGAAACCTCCTTGTCATGCAGGGAAGCAAAAGGAAAGAGGGAGACAGTCAGTTTTATTTTGTGGACAAATGTAGGTATGAATGAAGAATCTGTTAAACTTTGTGACGAAAGGTATTGTGCTGTTTGCTGAGTTTTTTGTAGGAACAAGTGTGGAAAGTGTTTTTCATTGTAGTTTTACCTGTTGACATAATAAATGCTTCATTTCTTTTACAGAGACACATTAAGTATGCGATCCATAGATCTAGTACTCTCAGAATCTTTAGATAATTTGGGTGCTGCATCTCCCGGTCTTCGTTATTCAGTACGACCACGACAGATTCACCAAGTTAGCTGGTCCAGAGGAAGTTCCCCTGATCCATACTTGTCTCCAAACCATAGAAGACACAGAAATCTAAGTGGTGCAAGTAATTCCTCTGATTACACACCGGAAGATTTAGACCCACTGCTTTCGAGTTCTGAGAGTGTAATCATACACCCTAGAGTTCGTCGTCGTAGTGGTGGAAGAAGAATTTTGTCTGAAAATATAAATTTTTTGCAACCAAGTTATATTCAGAATCATATGGAACCATACAATCGTTCTTTTAGTGAAAATATATTGAAATCCCAGGAGACCAGTCCAGGTTTCGCAAAGTCCCCAAGGTGAACATTGTACTTTTTCTGTTCTGTACTTTGTTTGATAACAGATTAAATCTTTATGAGGTAAATCAGTGATGCATAACTATGTATTACATATTACTGTGTTATGTACTGAATAGTTTATCAATACCATTAAGCTTTGTTATTAAGAAATTGTTGTTTAGTATTGAAGGCAAATTTTTTTTTATATGCCATAAGCCTACTAATATAGAATACGTAAGAGCACAATATAGAGCTAACTCTTGTTTTATATTTACTAGCAATGAAGTTTTTGGGGAAGAAGATGTGGACGATGAAACATCACCCAACAATTCCACTTTTGATACTGTAGACAATCCAAAAATGAGTTGTGGAAAAGAAGCCAAATCAAATGGTGAAATTCCTGATGTAAACATGAATCAAACTGGCGGCTGTGATGAAGAGGGAGAACATCGTCATACAATTAAAAGGCAATTATCCTTTCCCTCAACAACTGAAACCCTTTCAAAAATCAATGACGTGAAGAAGTTTTTGCAGGTATTTACTTTATTTTCTTTTCCTCATTTTACAGAGGACTTTTTGTTTTTACCTTTTATGACAATTTCATCTTCTTTCCACATTAATCAGTAGTTCTTTTGCATAGTTTATTTCATATTTAATGAGCATGTTAAGCAGCATTCATGGCCATGTTACACCCAAAAATGTATCAAAGATAGATTAAAGAAAGAGAGGAGGAAGGAAGCCAAGATGCGTGCCACTGGGGGCCAAGGAGAAGGATTTGTGAGGAATGAAATTAGAATTTTAGCACAGCGGATGAAGGAAATGTTGTGGTATAATAAATTGGATAAAGAAAGAAAATATGTAATAGGGGCAAGATGAAATGCAGGAAGTTAATAAAGAAAGAAATAAGTAAACCGTGGTAGCAGTACTGTACTCTGAAAATCTATAGTGTTAGGGGAATAAATATGAACTAGAGCATGTTGACGTGTAAGAGGAATCAATCTTGGGGAAAGTCAAAAATAGAAGAACTCTAGGGCCATGAGGAATAACAAGTAATTTGCCATCTTAGCTGGAGAACTGCCATTGGTGAGCTAAACAAAATTTATGGAAATATGATGTAGAAAGAGATAAGACCAGACGAGTGGGGAAAGAGCAGATGTCAGTTTCATATGACCAAAACTTTATTTCTTCAAGTTCTGGAGCAATTATTTGGTACAGCTAGCATGCTTTTTAGTATATGCCATTCATAGCACCATAGCTTATAAGGAGAAAGTGTGCATTGCCATGAGTTTAGTGTATTCTTTAAATGACTCCTCCTCTTTATTTCTTACTCCATTTAGTGTTGTTTTACCCCTTTCTGCATGCTCAGGTCTGCATTTCTACATAAAAAGATGTGCATGCATTCATTTTTTACTTTTTCACAAAAACAAAATTATAGATTAGATATAAGAAAATGTTTAAGCTTGTGTATATTAGAACAAGATTTTCAGTAAGTTTAATTACATGAAATTACCTAAATGATTGTGTTCTTGTTATGGAAAGTGGACAAATAAATCCAGTCTAGTAATTAGCTTGTGTATAAATATCAGGCTCTCTCTCTCTCTCTCTCTCTCTCTCTCTCTCTCTCTCTCTCTCTCTCTCTCTCTCTCTCTCTCTCTCTCTCTCTCTCTCTCTCTCTCTCTCTCTCTCTCTCTCTCTCTCTCTCTCTCTCTCTCTCTCTCTCTCTCTCTCTCTCTCTCTCTCTCTCTCTCTCTCTCGTTAATTTAATTCAATCCAGTGTTGTACTTAATACAGTAATGTAATGCTTTATACATCTATTTTCAGTCTGTGTTTGTGTGTATAAGTATGCATTGCATTAAGGAAATACCCACTGTTCGTGCATTTACTTCTCTCCCTCTCTCTCTCTCTCTCTCTCATGCCAAATTCTTTATGAAAAGGTTTTGATAGAGCAGGAGAGCTCTAACATCAAATTCTTTATTAAGAAAAAGTTTTTGAAAGAGAGAGAGAGAGAGAGAGAGAAGCGAACAGTAAGTGTGTAGTTTCCGTAATGTATGCATAAATATACATAAGCACACACACTCAAAGGCTGAAAAATAGATGTAACATTACATTGCTGTGTTATGTAGAGTACTGTACTACACTAAATAAATGACAGTAAAAGTACTGTATGAGAAAGAGAGAGGTGTGGGTGCATGCTAAGTTCATATTGCTTATGTATAGGTGGACTAGCCATTATGCTAGGCCTACACATCGTTACATATCAAAAACACATCATTAGTGTAATTTTATTTAATTAAACTCACCAGAAACCTTTTCTAATACACAATCTTTTAAATACTGTAATTTCTTATATTTAACCTGAAGTATTCTTTTGTGTTTTCATTTTGTTTGCAAGCATTCGTGTATTCAGTGTCATTGTCTGAGTTATTCACTGGAGGCAGAGGAGATGGAGGGGAGTAGGGAAGTTGTAAAGTTGAAGAAATGTCAGTGGCTGTCATCTTGAACCCATGCAGAACTAAGGTCTGCTTTATCTATACTCACATAAACTCACATAAGCAGGAACAATAGCAGAATTGGCTGATTGGCAGTTAGAGCTACAGTAGGTCGTTTGTCGGAGCAGCTATGGTTTACCCGGGCAACCCTGCGTTCGGCCAGTTTTCTAGTCAGAACCTACCACTAGATGGCAGTAAGCTCTGACAAGAGAACTGGTGGAACGGTACACAACAAAAATGGCGGACAGACGAAAACTGTGAAGCCGGTGGTTGTTAGGGGTCATTTTTACACAATTCTGATCGCAGTTTTGCTGGGGCAGAACGGGGCTGTGCGCCTTATCCACTTTTTGACTGATTCCTGGCAGGCCCATATATTCTGGCAAGAGGTAATATTGCGCTGCGCGCGCTAGCCACAGGGGTTACAAGAGGGGGAAATTGTACCCCTAACATTTAGTTATCAACGATTTACTATCCTGACCAAGAAAATCTTACCGTACCCCCTTATATTATATAAATAAAAAACACATGTACCTTATTCGAAATCGGAATTGTCGGACCAATCTGGCAAGTCGATTCTTCTTCTTGTGTTTTCGACCATGGGCTGTTCCGTTTGTATGGCAACATCCAGTGTATTTTGAGTGTTGCTGGAATCAGAACGCATTTTCCTCGGCATTGACTCCACCTTAGCTAATGGATATGTCCGTTTAATAAGTTCTAGAAAAGCTTTGAATGAACACTCAACATTAGATACTTTTTTTTTATGCAATACATCAAAAAATACGATAGTGTTCGTGTGGGTGCTTTTGTCTTTTGGATCAACAAAATTCAAGGAATGATTAATGTTCAGGTGATCTTTAAAATGCTGGCTGAGTGTGTGGTATGATTTCCAGCAATCTGAAATCACAGTTGAGTTGGGATGAATCTTTTTTTATTAATATTGGAAGTAGTGTTTCAGCAGATCTGTCAGGAACAACTTCAAAAAACTTGTCCTTTGTTTCACGATCAATCCCGCCTAAAACCCAACAGCCCTCAACTCGCCTGCCCTTATGAAATTTTCTCTTGCCGAATTTGGACTCGTCAATCTCAACTACGTGTCCTGGTCCCCTGATTTTGCGATTATCTTTCACCAAGATTTCGATGCACACTTCATGGCAAAGACTGTACCAATCGACTATTGTGTTTAGTGAACTGATTTTCAAGGTCATTTGCATATATTTTTGTGGTAGTTCGTGAATCCATCTGTGAATACGGTACAGTATAGTACTAAAATCAAGGTGTCACCGGGAGAAGAATGAGCCATTCCTAACTGAAATGCTTTTTCTGCATTTTCTTAAACTGCTTCGCCATGTGTTTTCATCTTTCACAAGATGTTATCACTGTTCCTTCCTTACATTGTTCACACAGACCACTAAAATTGCCTAAAAGGCCACTTTTCATTTTCATTGTCACATAATTTCACCAAATCAATAATAGTCACAGGGTTTGCAGCGGCAAATTGAACGTGAGAGGGATAAGAAGACACCATGTTAACTGTTTGAATTCTGTGCTAGAATGGTCAAGCTGGGTCAGGTCGCTAGGTCGGGTAGGGTTGGGGTCGAACTACTTACCTGTGCGGATGGATTTGGTTGTTGCGCGGTTACCCGGATCAATGATAAACTACCCCGTTGTCTGCTTAAAAAAAAAAAGCTGTCCATAGAAAGACAAAGGAAATGTTGTGCTTTATATGGTATGTCATATGAAAATTTAGGAAATCTTTACAACATTTATGTAAATTGCTGACTTGATTTTAGACAATGTATAGCATAGGTTGAAACTTTTATTAAATATGTAATGCAATTATACTAATCATATTTTGGTAAGGGATATTAAATTTTATCGAAACTTGGAACAGAATAGCCGTACACTTTCTAAGCAAGAGAGAAAGAAGGGGGTAAATAGACATACAGACAGACATTCAAACATTTACTTATGGCACCTTCAGTTTAAGTGTACAATTCTCATACTCTGTACAGTAGTGACTGTCATAGAGTTGGTCATAATTCTGAGCAGCTGTTAAACAGTTATGTTGTTAAGTGAGGAGTGGCTGTATAAAAACCATAAGTATTTATGAATGAATAAAAATGATTTGTTGTTGTGTCTTTACATTCTTTCAAGTTGATGAGCCTAGGGAGCCATTTGCACAGAGGAAGGCAATTAATGATTAATGGGTTCAGAATGAACATAGACTTTGTAGAATTAGTCTTATATGAAAATAGTATAGAATATAAAACAACTTTGAATGGAAAGGAAGCAAGGTAAATGCAGTGGCTTGATGTAAATCAGTTTTGTAGTATTTCCATTTACTAAATAGCTAATCTTCAATCATTCATCTTTTTCTCCAGGTACATGATTCAGATCCACAAACAATTGAAAAGTTATTGAGAGTTGAAAGTTTCGTGAACAAAAAGAAGTACGAAGGGAAACGCAGAAAAAAGGAAGAAGCTAGCTCTCTAGAATATTGATGACAGCTTAGTATAGCAGTGGTAAAAATGATTCCTCAGGTTTGAAGATCTGTAAGTTGTTACAGGTTCTGATTCTTATCTCACCATAAAAATAATTTGTGAATTACTTAATGGGATATTGACCATTGATAAAAATAAGCTTAAAGCTGAGGAAATGTGTGATGTCAGAAGCTCAGTTTTGTACTGTAATGAATGCAATAGACCTTGCCTAGAAAAGGCATCTTCATAATTTAATAGTCCATCATTTCTCAGTAATAAAGTACAACATTTTTAGGTGTATGATGTGTGAAATGACAAAGTCCTTGTTTTTTCTTTATGTCTGGTGGCAAAAATGATAACACCCATGTAGATTGAGATATTCAGTTTAGCCCTCAAACATCATGCTTTTGTTTGGGGAGAAGTAATGTTTCACATTACCATAATTAGTTTTTTAATGAAGTTTATCAGATTTGGAAATGGACTCTCACATACATACTTTAAATTTTAATAGACCATAAGATTGATGTATGTTGAAGAATAAACCAAAGTAAAAAAAAAAAAGTCTTCCAGAAATTCAGACATGGATATTTATTCTCAACTTTCTTCTCTCTTGAAGATTTACCTTTTTTTCTTTCATTTGCCTCCAGAAACCTTATGCAGTAAATCATTTTCGTCCTAAAAAACACCGAGCAAAGTTAAGAGTGGTAATTGCAGGTCTTTCTATACATGTATTAGGCATCTGTCAATTTAATTTGTTGCCAGTTATCAATTGTTTGTTTGAGAAGTAATCTGCATTTCAGTCTAGAAGTATAATGTGGTAGATCAGTTGTGGAAAATTTCCAACATATGAATGAATTAAACTTCTTTGTCTTGTGTGCAATTAATAGCTGATTAATGTTTGGTGCTTTAGGTTCTATTCATAATGTTATTGTTAGGGTTAGCTGTAAAAAAAATGGAGGCTAATTTTATGTACACTGAAAGGATAGAGTGAAAGTGTTCTTCACCTAAGTGTTTTTGAGGAAACTGATGAATTAAAGTTTAATATCTTGAATAGTTCATAATGAACCCATTGCTTTAAAATTAGCCCAGATTCATGGTCTTCAAATGTCGAGATGCATCAGCTCCTCTTAAAAGAAAACATTTGTTATTTGTTATTATGCAACAATGTGCATGCAAAGGCTCAAGGCTCTCTCTAAATGTTAGGCTAAGAACACCAAAGGAATGGAGTGTTTTCATAATCTCCAAACGTATTTCTAAGTAAAATTGCACATTTTTTTTAAAGAAAGCTCTTTTAAGCATAGGATAAACTGATAACATTTTCTGAACTCTGCCCCTCAGTTTTATGTAACGATACAGTATTCTGCATTTAAAGGTAAACTTTCCCAGATTCTTTACCTTGCTGTGTAGCAGTACAACTCAGATGATGACTGATGTCAGCCGAAGTGTTGTACTTAGTAGTCCTGGGTGCTTAAAGCACAGCACTGATGTGTTGTCATTTCCATATTCGTATTGATTATGTTGTCATTGTAATTTTAGTTATTTTAGAAGATTTCATAAAAGTTTATATATGGTATTATTTGCCTTTTAAAGTTTATAAGAATATATGTAGGAGGGAGGGAAAGCCATGATTATTTTATAGTGCAATCATTTAAGCTGTAGTCATAGT
Organism: Macrobrachium rosenbergii; assembly: GCF_040412425.1. NCBI lineage: Eukaryota > Metazoa > Arthropoda > Malacostraca > Decapoda > Palaemonidae > Macrobrachium > Macrobrachium rosenbergii. Next base: position 14,005,248 of record NC_089788.1, on the reverse strand, counting down.
GCGTAGTTGTTACTTACTGTATACATAGTTTTGTAAATGACCACTAAGTAGCCAGTTGATTGGAGTTGCACATATGGTTGGCTTATGGTACAGTACTGTACTTTATACAGACAAAAACGGGTGCACTGAAACATGTTAATATGGGGAGTCTAGCATAGTGCTATAGCATTTAACTTTGTTGACCCTTGCTCTTATTCTTTTGTGGTTAATCTGGTCATTGCATTTTATTGTTACTTGTACACAACATTTGTTATATATACACATAGCATATACTATTTATGGGGTATTTGTGTTTGATGATACTGTAACTTTATCATGAATATGTAGTTTGGGTTGGCTAGCCTGTTATGACAGTTCTTAAGTGAGGCAGTTTGCTTGACAAATGCATTTTTTCAGGTGTTTTACATTAAATGTGTTGATTAAACACTGTGTATTGCAATGACATACTTCATATTTCTTTGGATTTTGTACATTTTATTAACTCAGTGTATGTAGGCATATGCTAATCAAGTTAGGCTAGGATTTCTGGATAGCTCACTGTAAGCAAGGATATTACTAATCCCAGGTATGTACCCCTCTTGTACCTATTAGTGTGGTTAAAAGAGGAATTACTTTGTACAACTCCATATTAAAAACCTGCAATACATTGTAGTATTGTATGAATGGACTTCATTTTCTTTGACAAGTTCATTGTAGCTACAGGAAGACTTGTGTATTCACAGTCCATTACTTGTGTAACTAACTGTGTGAGGAAATTATATTTTCAGCCTTGATTCTTTGAGCCCCAAGAGAGCCTTCACCATTTTTACTTCATGAATGACCAAAGCCATGATCACCTTGAAGGTTGACGAGAACAATAGTTATTAATGGAAGTCGTCTTCCTTTTCCCATTTAGCTGCTAAGACTATATCCTCAGCCACCTGGACTACTCGGGTATTCTTCAGGAGTGTTGTGATTGACTTTGCTTACCTTTATTGATGAGAGCTATGCTGATAAACTCAGGGAGGACCAAACATAGCCATTCCAGGGAGACTAGAGCTGTGCTGATCTGCAGGAGAATTCCTTCCACAATAAAATCTATTGCCAGAAACATACTGATTACAGCAGATGTTGCCTTTCCCATAGTAAAAGACAAAGCAGTGTCCAGATAGCAGATCCTTGCTAGGACAAGAGTTATGCTAACAACAGTAGCAGAAATCACAGCCATGGTAATGCAGGTGTTGTGAGGACAGCCATGTTTAAGGACATTCATTATCAGAGTCATACAGGAGCAAAGCCATACCTGGAACAAACAGGTACCAGTAAACAAACTTGAGCATACTAAGCATGAGCAGTACTCTTTTGGAACCAGACTGAAGGGACTGAAGACCTCAGAATCTAAGTCATTTGAACAGAGCATGACTAAGATAGTAGATGGTAACTTGAGTAGTAACTGTTTGCCCACAAGGAAAGTAATTTGTCAGCCATCTTTTCCTCTGATAGATCTGATGAATCTGCCAAAAGAACAGGAGCTTCAGCACCAACTGCACTTTCTTCCTACTGGTCATAAATGAATGAACTTTCACAGTGAAGAGCATGTTTGGTATATAACCAGGACCTAGTAAGTGAAGTTTTGTGCTCTGGAGTAGTGACTAGAACTGATTCCTTATACCACTTTTCTTAGATAACTGCCTAATTCATCTTTTACTTTACACATCATTCTCCTTATTAAATTATGTCTACCCTTATTTTATTCTTAAGCTAAAGAAGGTTCTCTGGGAGGCCTGAACCCATAAACTGGATCCTTTCAAGGGTATAGTTTATAAGATCTGTTCTTTTAGAATTTCCTGTCTTCTTATGCTAAAAACTTTTGTTTTCCTTCTGACTTGAGTCAGTAACTAAACACACTCAAACAACATAACTTATTTCAAGTATTAGATGTATTTCTGCTCTTGTTGCAGATCTTATAACAAGAATTCCAGATAACCCTTACCAACTTCTGTGTCCTTGCCTTTCTGTCTTTCCTGCCTTGCCAGCACACACTGGGAACAGTCTCTATGGCTTTTCAAATAATGTCTACATTTTAATGCAAATAAGGAATTCAGATTATCTCTGGTATATGCTTCAAGTTCTTATAGTTGCATTGGGATGGATGGTCACTTCTTTGGGCAAGGTTTCTGTTTTGGTAGTAGCTTCAGCAATGTCTTCCTTCTTTCTTTATGACATTCTCCACAAAGTGAACTAAAAATTAAATGAATCTCACTCTTGGAGAATAATATTTGATGCTACATTAGTTACTCCTGGTAGTACCTTTTGGCAGTATGAGTCAAAACTTTTTGCATTCCCCAATTGGTTTTCTGTAGAAGGTGGACTTAGTGACTCTTGAGTTCAAAGTCCATATCCTTAGTGATTTTTTATGCCAGAGTTTCTGTCTCTTGCACACAACTTTTTATTGCCCTTGAGAGACTCTGGCTGTGATGCTCATATCATCTCAGGAAACTCTAGCAGATCCTTCCAGATCTCTATTAAACATCTTTTGGTCATTAGCAGCTCGATCTAATTGTAAATAGGTTTGTTGTGGAACAAAGTCAAGTTTTTAAGTACAAACCCATTACTTACAATGGTAGTGCCCTACTTGGAGCCCATAATTCAGACATTAAAAACAATTTTGGCACAGGCTTAGTGTTGCAGGATGACAATCACTTTCTTTTGAGGGAACATTTGAATACTTGAATGTGGGCTGATTATACTGCTATGAGGTTAACTAAAAAACAATTTTGCTAGCAAAAATTGCATTTTTTGCTTTACAATTCCTTCTTTTAGAGTACCACTGGTGCCTTGCATAAGAAGTCTCCAGATATGCCAGATGTATTACCACTGAATGGAATGTACAGGAGTTTTTTTAGAAAAGACTTATGCAGTGTGTTGAAATTAGTAATGCATATTTCTTATAATTATGTGATAAGTTCAGTTTTTACTTGAATTGGTTCTAAATGTTATCCAAGTCTTTCAAATGTGATACCATTGTGGATAGTGTAAATTATCGTAATTCAGGTGTAAGCCGTTGATCTCCAGAAGGTATACCACTGTATTTTACGAAATCTTTCAAACATTCTATTTTTTGTAATTAACAGTATTCTGAATGACAGATGTGTTACAGTAGTATATAGTTACAGGTTGCAGTATTATTATATAGTTATGAGGTGCTGTAATGCTCAATGGAGCCATGAGTACCGTAGTAATAGTTGCATTTTTAAAAACTGTACGTTGCACATCTTGCTACTGTAAAACTTTATGTGCAGGCTTTAATTTGTCATGGCAACCAGCTTTCAGAACACAAATAATTATTGACAATCATGATATTTACATGGTAGATTACATATGACAAAAGATAAGGACTCTGGGTCCTTCTAGTTAACCCCTCTATAGCAGAGGCATTCAGATTTTTTATACTGCAAATTGGTTAAGTAGTAGTAAATCCTATAATTTCATTTCAGCCTTTTATATGTCCAGATAACTATAAGGTTTTTTATTCTTGAACTCTGGCTCTTTTAAGATGCTATTCTAAAAATGTTATCAGGAGACATTTTAATAGATACAGTTTCATAATTGTCAGAATTATCTTTTTTCCAAAATTTTTCATCTTCAGTAGGGCAGTAGCACATATTGTTTCCAGTAAGTGACCACTACAGTACTTTTAACATGAAGATGCTGAAAGTTTTGGATAGGATGTTATCTATAGTTGAGGATAAAAATAACTTGCAGGTATTGTTTTGATAAGCCTTAGTACTGAATTAATATATAAATTTTTGGGTTTTCAAATTCATCAAATACTTTAATGACCTTTACTCTAGCCCCATGATGTATTGCCAGGATTGTTCATATATAGTTGATGTATGGTCTACATAAAGAATGCAGTTATCATTTTCTCTATAAGCATTTTCATATAATGTACAAATTAGTTGCTAAAATTGTTTGGTTCCTTCATTTTTTGTACTCTCTGTTCTATTTTACACTTTTGGTATTATCTGTTGTATTTTACATTTATGATTGAGGCTACTCTCATTTTGCAAAAGGAAACATGTAACATTATTAAAGTTGGGGTGTCTCAGAAATTGTATTTGGCTGTATAGAATATCAGTTGTGTACATCTGTACAGTGGATATTAAGTAACATGACTGTGTGATATTAAAACTACAATACAGTAGTTTATTTTGCTTCTGTTTGTTATCAGTCTTTTATTGTTCTGTCAGTTTATGTATGTGTTTTAGTTCAATTTTCTTTACAATACAATTGATATTATACCTTGTATTACCTTCATTTAGTATCAGTGCTGTACCTAAAGTCTGTCTCCTCCTTAGTTAGTAGAAGCATTTTTGTTTGCTAGAATGGAGAACATTTGAAATAGTTCAACAGATTCTGAGCTATGGAAAGATAGGTCAGAGTTAGACTATTTCAATAAATTTTGCAGGTATTTCTTTTAGCCTTCAGTTGTGTGTGGTAGTTTGTGTTCATACAAAAGTTCATATTTTTACATGTGCTCTTATTGCCCATGCTATTTGGAAGTTGGGGTAAACTGGAAAAATTACCATTTGAAGTGATTGGTTAGTTAGCTGGAAATGAAGCTGATTACAGAAAGTTTGCACTTTCACTGAAAGATAACTGGTTAGCTTATTGGCCTCTATACAAGTGGCACCTAGGTTCCTCTGTAATGCTTCATTTTGAGCACTGTTTTGTATGTGGGATCATTTGGAAACTGCATATGCATCATTTGTAATTTGTTGTGATATTTTGCCAGTTGATTTTGGCTAAATTTAAGCTTTTTTTTTTCTTACTACTTGTAAGTAACTATTATAAAGTTATTTTTAGGTTTTGTAGGTCTGGCCCAAAGGATTGGTTTTTAATGAGGTGAAAATTGGATTGAGACAGAGCTCAAGATGTCAGATAACAAGGCAGGAAGATACCTATTGAAAATTATGAAAGGAAAAGGTAGAAACCAATGCATCTTGGGATAACAAATATAAAGGTCATTTAATACTTCCTTTTACTATTTCTTGGGAATTTATTGAGTTGAGGTGCAGTAATTTATTCATTTATATGCTCATTATTTTTGCACATTTTTATTTTTACTATAATCCAATGTAGGTTTATTAATGTGTGCTACTGTTGTGTAGATAATTGTTATACATTTTTTTTGCTGTGTATATAGCCATTTTAACCTAGGAAGGCTAGTGGTAGGTTAGGTTTTCTATCAAGATGTTGCTAATAAGTTGCATGTTCCCATAGAATTCCCATACTTAATGGTTTATTTATTAACTCATAGGTAATACACCCATATATGGTAAGCCTTTTGTAGACAGAGTAAGGCTAGTATCTACTAACACAGATAGCTTCCCTTACTGAACAAATTTTTTAATTGCAGAATAATGAATACAGTTTTCTAGTGAGAATGACAGTCATTATGCAGCCAGGGTTTGTATTATCTTTTGGTGATTTATGATACCGTAAAGTATTCCAACACTTAACTAGCAGTCATGACTCATTCCAGTTAGCAGTGGTTAAGTAAGGGCATATGTAAAAGGTGTGTACTGTATAATAAAAGTTTCTTTTATTAGAATATTAGAATCAGTTTTCAAATTTTAAATTTTTTAGTTTTACTAACAGTTTTTAATTCTGTTCAATACCATCATAATGTCTGTTCTTTATTATTGCCAATCATGGTATTTATGAAATAATTTAAACTTGAGGTTTTTGTAGAATTACTGACATAAGTTTGACAAATCAACATGGCAGAATAGGATTTTTATTTTTTGCAAGACTTTTTATCCTTTGTGATAAAAACTGTGTGGTAAAGTTTGCTTCATGTTAACAGAATTAAGAGTGTTCTTGTAGTTTGTTATGGTAAGTATATATCATCCTCAGTTGAATATCACTGAGTGAATAAGCGTGCAATAAGGCAGTTTGCCTTTCAGAGGAGGGCTTAGTAGTGAGCTGACTGGTTTACTTAGTTTAGCGATGCTTATTATACAACATTGTCAAGTGTATTTTTTTTTTTTGTGTTATTCTGGAAATTAAATTCTAATCTTGATATAGATAGTTATCCTAGGGTGCTTTTGATTAGCAGACTGTTTTAACAATTTCTTCACAGTATTGATTTTGTTCTCTTGTAAAGTTGAATACATCAGCAGTGCCTAGAAGAATTTTCTTTGATAAAGAGCAAAGTCATGAAATTAATGAATTTTACACATTTTACATAAACTAATTTATTGATGTAGTCTTTTTGTAACTAAGCATCTTTTATTCATTGTACTTTGCTCATCTGTACAGGACTTTTAATGTATTCAATTGCTATAATCATGACTGCCATTGTATACAATAAGGTAAAGAGAATTAGGTAATACTGTATACCTTTCAGTGTGTGATGGTTTTATAAATTTGCTTGTATTGAAGATTTTAAGAAGGCTGTTTGTTGTTTTGTTATGATGCAAACATGAGATAATCCATTGATTAAATTCTGATTGTTATAAACTTTGTTTCTACTGAATTTCATGGATGTGTGATAATTAACAATTTTCAGAATATAAATGAGTTTTAATTGCTGCCCTAATCTTCAAAAACTTTGTGATATGGTTGTCTGTACATCTTTTCTTGTGGAGCTGTCCATGGCACCTGCTCTAGTACTGTGTTTTAACCAGTTGGTGTGATTAAAGTAATTACCATAATTAAAAGTCTATAAACATTCACATCCGAATTGATATTAGAAGAAAAAGACCCATTAAATGAAATTTTGGGAGTTTATTGTCTTATTGTTATATACACATTTTTACTGATGAATTGACAAAATACTGCTTTTAGCTTAAGATAGCTCCTGCCCTTGTGATATCATTTCAGTCCGGTGACATCTTGTTTATATATCTTGTAGGCCATTATCTGGTCTATAGTATGTTTTATACCTTTCCGGGGTCCTCAGTCCCTTGCTATCTTTCAGTGTGAAGGTTTTTCTTTTAGTTGTAAAGCTTTGATACCTAGTTTAATCTTTTGACTATATCTAATATGACTGACTCATTTAGAACTTAATTTGTTGTTAAAACTGTCCATGCTGCTAAATGTTTTGTTTTGCGCTACTGTGGGTAGCGAGTTTATTAGTGCCCCTTCAGTTACTCTGCATTTTTTGTGTCATTACTAATTTGCTCTCTTCACAGGGATTTTATTTCCTATACTTCAGAACTGTGGAGCAGCCTTCATAGGAATGATATAAATACTAATGTTCTGCCATTTAAGAGTCTGTAATGCCAATGTGCAGTGCAGTATTATTTTTTAACATTTTACCTCTCTCAGGAACAGTTTCAATATTTACATGAATTATTTGCAGTATATATATTTTGCTGATGTGTTACATTTATTGATTGGTCTTTTATCTGTACAGTATTTTGTCCATCTTTGTGCTGCTTTTCATTTTCATATAGGGGCATGCTATTCTTTTGGAACTTTCTTAACAAGTAAATGGTACTTTTATATATGACACCTACCAAGTAATTACATAGCTATAGTTTCTGCTTTAAACGGCAACTTAAGAATTGAAAATTCTCGGTAGTGCTCTTTTGTTTTGGTGCAGGTAAGTGCCCTGCCAACTTTCGGGGAAGAATAGGTACAACGTAGCTAAAGAGCTCAGTTCATTTCTGCCATTGATGACCGAACATCGGCCGTTCAGCAGCTGTGTTTTGTTAATTCAGGAGTAGTTTCACCGGATGGTTTGGTTGTCTATCGAAGGATTTGGTGAAGTATTCTTTCATTTGGTAGCCTCCGAGCTATATTTTCTTAGCTTAGCTTGGTTTAGTTTAGCTTAGCTTAGCCTTTTTTCAATTTTTTGGACTAATTATGTCAGACACGAGTGTGACCAGTAACCGGTATTGCAGCAAAGGCTGTAATACTAGGGTTGACTTCATTTAAATATGACGAATATTCTGTTTGTTTTTGCTGCCATGGACAAGTATGTTTCCCTGACTTGACTTGCAAGGAATGCAAGGATTGGGCCGTAAGTAAATGGAAAGTGTTGACCAATCATTTGGATAAATTAGAGAAAACTAGACTTAGGAAAGCGACTGCTAGAGCCGAGGCTAGAGCTGCTTTATCCTCTACCCCTAAACCGGCTTTTTCTACACCTTTGACTTCTCACTCCCCAATTCCTACTTCTCTCACTCTCGCTACAACTCCATTACCTGGCTCCCTTCCCTTTGAACCCAGTGTCATCGCCAGTCTCGAAGCTCGGATGGATAATAAATTCAACGCTTTAGTAAGTACTGTTGCTCAGATAGGATCATAGTGCAAGTGTCGGTGCAAGTGCTAGTGCCTGCACCCCGGTTAGTGTTGTGGAGGGGGTGGCTACTCGTCCTACCGATGCTCCTAGACGGAGGTCCCTGCCAAGCTCCCCTGCACCTGGGAGGAGTTAAGTTAAGTATACCTTAGTTTAACCAGACTACTGAGCTGATTAACAGCTCTCCTAGGGCTGGCCCGAAGGATTAGATTTTATTTTACGTGTCTAAGAACCAATTGGTTACCTAGCAACGGAACCTACAGCTTATTGTGGAATCCGAACCACATTACAATGAGAAATGAATTTCTGTCACCAGAAGTAAATTCCTCTAATTCTTCATTGGCCGGCCGGAGACTCGACGTGGGCCAGCAAAGTGCTAGCCAAGAACGGTACCAACCCGTCCAACGAGGAACTGCACCTAGGAGGAGGCAAACCGTAAGTCCAAGGAAGGTCGGTGGGGTTTGCCCACGAGTAGTTGCTTCCTCAGTTGAACTTGTTGCTGGTCCCAGGCATCGACAGACAGCCATTGGAAAGAAGCCTTACAGATCTCCTAAATTCGATCCCTGTCAGACTCCCCTACACCTGGGAGGAAGCAAACCATAAGTCCAAGAGAGGTCAGTGGGGTTTGCCCACGAGTAGTTGCTTCATCACCGGAACCTATTGCTATTTCCCAGGTTTCGGCAACCAAACACTCAAAAGGCGTCCAATTGGATCACACCTTATCTTCCAGTGGTTTGGATTCCCAACCCAAAGGACATAGTCGATGTTTCCAGGAGTCTCCTAGGCCTTTGAAGAGGCAGGTTGCAGACATACGTCCAGCTGTACCTTGCAAGTGCCATAAGGATCAAGAGCCCTCTTGCAGCTATTGGGATGACAGAGAGCTCCCTTTGGACACCGAGCTCCCATAGGCTCGTAAGCGCCAATTGGCTCCCAAGTGCCATTTGGCTCCCAAGCACCAATGGGATCATAAGCGCGCCTTGGGACCTCCCTCTCCCATTGGATCCGAGCTCCCAGTGGCTCATATGCCTGCTGCAGCTGTAGCTCCAGACATCCTGTTGGCTCCCAGCTCTCCAGCATTGGGATACGAGTCTGTTATTCCAGGTTCAGACGTCCCTATTGCTGCAGGTCAACCTGTTTCAGCGCCTTCTGTGTCACAGATCCACAAGGCCAGAGCCTTTTCACCTGTTGCTGATCGTGCAGTCTGCAAGTACACCAGCACCCCAAGACTTTATTGCTTCTTATTCACCAACGTTTGGATAACATCCTGGAACTGTTGAAGAACCCTCATCTTTGAAACCAGGAGAACCACAGAAAGATTTGGCGCTTTCTGATGTATCTTCAGCAGAGGAGGAACCTGAACCAGAACAACCTTCATCAGCTTACGCCTCATTATTGAATTATTTTCTGTTCTGCTTCCCAACATATTTCTCCACCATGGCCCCTTCTTCCCTGGGATCAGCGTTCTTGTTACATCAATCCTCGAGCACCACTAGACTCCCATAGATGGCCCTCTCTATTTCGTCCAAGAAAACATTCTTGGGGATCAACTCTTGGCTGTCTGAGAAGAGGGGGGTGGACAAAGCTGTATTTTGTTCTCCCCCTTCTCAGTTTTCCAAAAGTTGGTATGTATTCTATACAACTGGGGAAGCTCCTTCCATGGGAGTTTCTGCTATATTCATACATGCAGACTGGCTCGGAGTCCTGTCGTGTGCGGACAAGGCGATTCGAGATGGGGCGCTGGCGCTGGAGTTAGCTGCTCTTTTTCGTCACGTATACTGAAGAAAAGACACGTGGTGTTCTTTCACTACTAAACGAGTGACACCGCCCCAGAGATCTGCTCTTTTTTTTTGCTCGTCTATATAGTACCAGCCTTTTTTCTTGAATGACATTAGAGCGGGTAGCTAAGGAATTGCAAAAGGCTACTCACGACTCGCTTGCTCAGTGGTCCAAGCGAACGATGGAGTCTAACCGAACACCTGCTGTTTCATTTAATCCTCAGCCTCTCACTCCTCTCCAGCCACAGCCCTTTCAAGGTAACAGAGGAAGAGCTTCTTTGTGCCCATGCACAAATCCCAGATCAGTTTGCTCTATAAGCAAGAAGTCCTCTTGTAGACCAGTCTCCAGCAAGTGAGACTTTGGTCCTCTGTTTACCTGTGGGCACCAGACTCCCACACTTCTCGAGACAGTGGGAGGCCAGATCGATAGAACCATGAGTGCTACGGGTTCTAAAGGAAGGATATGCGATTCCCTGAAAAAGAAAGTACACCTTTGTCACCTGTGCCCATCACCTTAAAGGCGCAGTCGGTAGGCCCTAAGAGTTTTTTTTCAGCCCTCTCAAAGGAAGTCACAGCTCTTCTCCACAAGAGAGCTATAGAAGATGTAGAAGACTTGTCATCGGAGGGGTTTTGCAATCGCCTTTTTTTAGTCCCCAAAACCTCCAGGGGTTGGAGGCCGGTCCTGGATGTAAGTGGTCTGAACGTCTTCGTCCAAACCACGAAGTTCAGGATGCAGACGAACAGCTCAGTTCTTGCTGCAATTTCCCAAGAAGATTGCATGGTCTCGATTGACATGAGAGATGCTTACTTTCATACCCCAATATACTGGGATTCCAGGAAATACCTGAGATTCACTCTCAGGATAAAGTTTTCCAGTTTTGGGCCCTATGCTTTGGGTTGTGAACAGCCACCTCAAGTCTTCACCAGGGCTAATGGGCGTGAAAGTTTGTCTATATCTGGATGACTGGCTCCTATGTTCATTATCCCAGAAGAAGTGCACGGAGGACCCTCTCAGAACCCTCCAGTTAGCCCAGGAGTTGGGCAGGAAAAGTCCCAACAAGTCCCTTCTCAGACGATAGTCTATCTGGGGATGAAGACAGACTCGGGTTTCTCAGGTTTTACCTTTAGAGAAGAGAGTACTGTGATGCACCCAAAGAAGTCCGTCATTTTCTGAGTCATCAGGCTTGGTCAGCCAGTGACTGGATGAGCCTGCTACGGACTGTCCCCTCCATAGAGATGTTCGTTCCTTTGGGGATACTGCACACGAGGCCTTTGCAGTTCTTTCTGAAGGCCAGTTGGAACGAGAAGATTTTTTCAGATTCCTTCATATTCCCCAACACAGGAAATAAAAGATCTTCAGTGGTGGCTTAGAAGGAAGGTTCTACTCATGGAAGTCAGCTATCTCATCCGAACCCAAACCTCTCATTGCTCTCCGACACATCGGACCTAGGTTGGGGAGTGACACTAGGATGATTGGAAGTGCCACGGAAGTGATCCCTTCAAGAGGAAACTGCACATAAATCTGTAGGAGTTGAAAGCGATTCATCTGGTTCTTCAACATTTTGCTGCAGTAACTCGAGACTCGGTGATTGCGGTTCATTCCGACAACACTGGCTCTGGCTTATAATCGAAACCAGAGGCACTCACTCTGTCATGTGCAAGTTAGCCAAGGATCTCTTTCTTTGGGCACACAACATTAATACACAGATTCTCACCCACTGTATTCAGGGCAAGTTAAGCATCTAGCGGACAAATTGAGCCGTTGCAAACAGGTTCTACCCATGGAATGATCGTTGAATCCACAGGTGTGCACCAACCTGTTGAAACGGTGGGGAACACCGTTGATAGACTTGTTTGCAATGTCCAGGAACCATCGCCTCCCCCTGTATTGCTCTCTGTCACTGGACCCTCAGATTTGGGCAACGGAAGTGATACTTCAGGATTGGTCACACCTGGAAATGTATGCCTTCCCTCCATTTAGTCTAGTAAGAGATGTGATCAACAAATTTAAGACTTCTCATCACGCATCGATGATCCTAGTAGCTCCCTTTTGGCCTCAAAAGGTGTGGTTTCCAGACCTTCTGGAATTTCTGTCGGACTTTCCGCAGCTCCTTCCACAGAGGAAAGATCTCAGATAACCTCACTTCAACAGATACATCAAGGTTCATCCACTCTCCCTCTGACAGACATTAAACTGTCTGGAAGCTTGTTAGAGCGAAAGGATTTTCAAGAAAAGTTGCAAATACTATCACAAAATGTAGATATGACTGTTCTTCAAAGCACTACCAGACTAAGTGGGCAGTTTTTAGGAGATGGGGGTAAAGAACGTAGCATCTCATCATCTTCTACCTCTGTAGCCCAACTAGCCGAATTTTTACTTAACCCAGGATCTTTGAGAGACCTTTCGACGTCTACAATAAAGGGTTACAGATCCATGCTGAACTCAGTATTCAGGCATAGAGGTGTGAACATTTCCTCAGACCCAGACATTTCAGACTTAGTCAAGTCTTTAGGCGTCAGGAAGTAGAAATCTCAGTCAAGTCTTTAGGCGTCAGGAAGTAGAAATCTCAGCAGCCAGTGTCTTGGAACCTAGACGTAGTCCTACATTGGTTGTCAGGCCCGCCTTTTGAACCTATGCAGATGTCCTCCTTTAGGGATCTGTCTAGAAAGACACTTTTCTTAATCGCTTTAGCCACAGCGAAAAGAGTCAGTGAGTTACAAGCCCTGGACAAACAAGTTGCTTTTTTGCAAGAGACAGCTATTTGCTCATATATTTTAGGCTTCTTAGCCAAAAACGAGTACCCGCCTAGCCCTTGGCCTCATTCTTTTTCGGTCCAGAGTCTTGCAGAACTGGTAGGACTGTCAGAACAAGAGAGAGTATTATGCCCGGTGAGATCATTTAAGATTTTACATCGAGAGACCCAAGAACATCTGAGGGGATTCTCGTAACCTCTGGCGTTCTTTCAAGAACCCTTTACGTTCTCCCTCCAAGAATGCTATCTCTTTCTTTTTGAGAGACATTATTGTAGAGTCTCACTTGGGAATTCAGGAGAATAACTTACCATTGTTAACGGTAAAAGCACATGAAGTATGGGCAGTAGCCACTTCGTTGGCTTTTTAACGCAATCTGTCTCTAGCTACCATAATCCAATCGACTTATTGGAAGTGTCACTCAGTCTTCACTAACTGTTATCTACGTGACGTTGAAACTGTGTTCGAGGACTACAGTACACTGGTCCATTCTCCGCAGCTGGCATGGCACTAGGAAATGAGGGGTAGGAGTGATCCTCCTATTTCTCTGTCTCCTACCCTTGATTAAGGTTATTGAGTTTTTGGAAGCCAGGGGTACTTAGTACCTGGAGTACCCCCCAATCTTTGTTTTTAAAGGATGGGTAATATATGTTTTTTAAATGGTGTATAGGTAATATAATTTTATGGTCAGGTGTTAGTCGATGTCTATTTTTCGCCCAAGGCAAGGGCAATTGTTGTGTTTAAGCTTTGTCGAGTCATAGAAACACTCCCTGACCATAAAGCTCCCACTGAAGTAGAGACAATCCTGACACTACCGGTCATGTCCCTACAGGTCAAGATAAGCAACGACCAAGAATCAGTATCTTCCTGCTCTTGCTCTGTCCCCAGATATGGTTACAATAAGCATTACCACAATGCTAGCTTTTCTTTTCTATTTCAAATGCATTTCTTTATAATGTTTTTGGAGTAGCACATGTCCATTCTTCCCACCTCCTATAAATGTGGGATTCAGCTATGTAATCACTTGGTAAGTGTCATATAAAAATTAAATTTTTATTATAAAATAAGGTTTTATATATACTTACCAAGAAATTACATGAACAGAGCCCTTCCCTCCTCCCCGCACATGGACATAGAGCATAAACGAACTGAGCTCTTTAGCTACGTTGTACCTATTCTTTCCCGAAAATAAACGAACTGAGCTCTTTAGCTACGTTGTACCTATTCTTTCCCGAAAGTGGGCGGGGCACTTACCTGCACCAAAACAAAAGAGTGCTACCGCGAATTTTCAATTCTTAAGTTGCTGTTTAAAGTAGAAGCTATAGCTATGTAATTACTTGGTAAGTATATATAAAACCTTGTTTTATTATAAAAATGTAATTTTTGTTTTGTTTATATTTTCTGGATCGGGTCCCGTGTCAGCCGATGAAAAAGTCCATTCAGCACTTATTTCTAGGTAATTCCGTTGCTAGATACCAGAGAAAGCTAAATGAAATGCTGGAGTTACTACCCCCAGAGCGAGCTCCATCAGATGGAGTCGTGTATGGAAAAGGGTGAACTACAAAAACACGGAACCTTATCCTATAGAGATCCCAAGGTCAAAAGTCCCACAGGGAGGTGCCGTTACAAACCCATGTACCACCCACACAGCAGCACAAAAACACCGCTAGCCACATTCCATTTCAGCAAGCACCATCGTTCACACGTTTTTTTCGTTGTGCTTTTAATCTTGTGCCTTTTTGCATCATTATGGCTTCCTCACAAGGTCTTTCGTCACCCTAGTTGAGTACCAATATTTCGTTTTTTAGTTGAGGCGATTGAGGCTCCTTATTTCCCTTTAGTTTAATAATTAAAGGGATTTATAACGCCCGTCTCGATCTCCTCTCACGGCCTCACGTGACCTCCATGCGTGGTTCGTGATCTTGGGTCGCCCTGTTTTTCAATCTTTTTCACGGTTCCTCTTCGTGTTTAGGAGCATTTTCCTTTTCATGAGGTCTAATTAGTGATTTTGATTGACTAACGTTTGTTTCCCTTTGCTTCGAGTTGAGGGCTGGTGTTTAGGCGTCGGGCTTCCCCCTCGAGCCTATTCGCCTTTTATCAATTCATTTACATGCCTTATTTTTGCCCTTCTCTTCTCATAGCTTCTGGGAATTTTATTTACGTTTGTACTTTTAAGTTTTTTTGTTTTCCCTTTAACCCAGTGTTCGGATGCATTTGATATTTGATGATTATCATGGATGTTTCTTTTGTTTCGAGGCGGCCATTTCCCTTCACGTCCACATCGTGTTGGGTATGGTCCTCCTCTTGTTTTGTATTGATATATTTTTACTTTATGGGTTGGTGTTAGCTTTGGTTTTCCTTTTTTGGGGCGTTAGGCTATTGCCCCCTTTTTCCATAAAAGGGGGGGGGATGGTCGTTCATTCTTTCCGTTCACATGCCCTTCTAGGGTTTTGTGTTCGTTTTTTCCATGCGGCGCTTTCCTTAAGTTTTACCAGGGTCTTCTCCTTTATGTTCCCTTCCCCTGTTTCGCTTTCTGCATGAGGCTAATAAGCCTCTCGTTAAGCTGGAATAGCGAGGACCTCATGTTGCTTCCCTCTCCCTGTTTCAAGCTTTTCGCGTAGGCTAATGAGCCTCTTGGTTAAGCTGGGATAGCGAGGGGCTTCATGTAGCCTACCCTAGTTTGGTATTTACTTAAGGTTAGTTCTAGTTTTTGGTTATGTCGATCCATCCTTTTCCTAGCCTATAGCCTGTGCCCCCTTCCTCTGCATTGTTTGGCCTCTCTTTGGTACGGTCTGTGACTTTACCTTTGTACTCTCCCTCCGGGGACTGTTAGTGGCCGGGAGAGCTTCCCTCTCCTGTCCACCATCTTTGGCCATCTTTATCTCCCTGTCCCCCTTGGAGGAGGTTGTCCCTGTTCCTCTCCTGCTTCTCTCGCGTTTGCTGGGTAACGACTCAGTCAGCGTGTGGGCGGGAGGACACGGAACGCCCGGATTGTGCATTCCCACTCTCTGGTCGTTCCTTTTCGGTTCTTCCTCCGAGGTTCCCATTCCTCCCCTTCATACGTCTTCTCCGGCGTGTCGTTTAATTTAGCGACACTCCGGTTCAGTCCCTTCTTCGTTGCCAGTTAGAGCTTTCCGCCTGACTGTCTTCGTGTCGGGCTCTTGACGTTCCCTGACCTTAGCTAACTACTGTCTTCTATCGGAGCGCATTCCTTGCTTCCCGCTCCGGCGGTTCTAGCGTTTATCGGTCTTCCGTTATCGCTAGTTTCATATTATTTTTAGTTGCCGGGAATACGCTTTCTCCGGACAGTTTAACCTTCCCATTTCATTTCACTTTGTATCCGTCACTTACTTTAAGGCATGTTACTCCGGCTAGTTCCGGTAAATTTATTTTGCTTTATTTATTATTTTTTATTATTTTTGCTTGTACGAGTTTTTACCAGGTTACCTCCCGGATCATTCCGGCTGGTTTCACGACTTGGTTTAATACTGTGTTGATCCGGCACACTACTCCGGCACCTTACACAGTGTACTCATAATCTCATACTCTTACAGGTGGTACGCTGCCAAGAAGAAGGGTGCTCCGCAGCCCTCCATCAGGCCAGCGGCCACGAAGTTTGTCGGTCTCACTCCGGATGTGCGGTCCACGTAGGGGATCTTATTGTTTGGCACCCTGACGGATGTGATGTTTGCTACGCTCTTTACGAGCAGGCTATCGATGATTCGGTAGGTGATCATGCATCTTTCCTTCTTAGCCAGTTATAATGTTTACATTTTTATCGATTCCCTCCGCCTTCGGTAAGACCACAATAATGTTTTTCTTCCGGCAGGCTGACCGCAAGTCTCGTGATTCTTCGATTCAGGCCCTTAAAGTCTGGGTTAGCGGCTTTGGGCGCAACGTAGGAGCTGGCAATCCCTACATACTCTCGAAGGACATTTGTAATGTCCTTTTTCCCGGCGCTTGGATCACAGCTTCTGTCACCGACGAGGTTGCTGCTCCGTTGATTGCCGGGATTCGGGAGTTGACCCAGCCCTCTCCAGACGGTTCGGCTTTGAGCGGTGGCGCTCGGAAGACGCGGCGGAACTTCGATCTCGCCTTGAGTCTCCGAGCATTATCCCAGAGCATCAGGCAGGTAAGGGGGTAAGTGAGGCAGGTTCTTCACTGTTTAACTCTCCTTCTTCGTCTGTTGCTTCTTTTAAAGGCTTCTCTAAATCTTCATACCTTTCGGGCACGTCTGGGTCTATTGCCCCGAAGGTGAAGTCCGTTAAAAGAAAACCTTACCTACTCCGGCAGGCCGATGGGGTCCCTCCGGCGGCGGCACGGACGACGAGCCCCGTTCCGTCGACGAGTACAGCCTCCCCTTCCGGGTCCCAGGCGGAGCCTCAATCACGTCAGGTAGTTCCCCCTCCTCCTTCTTTGGATACACTTCATTTTTTTTAACAATTCCTGGAAAGAATCGACGCGAGGTTTGAGAAGATCGACGCGAGGGTAGACAGTAAGCTGTCTGGTCTTGCTTCTTCTTTTCAGTCTCTTTCGAAGAAGGTGGAATCTCAACAACGTTCTAGGCATTCTGTTCCTGACCCTTCCACTCTCCCTCCCTTTGATCTAGGGAATCCTTGGCGTCTGCCCCTTTATGCTCCAGTGCGAAGGTACTCTTACCATAGAGGGTTTAGGCACGAGGAGAGTGGAAGAGTTAAAGTTCTATCCTCCGGACCTGACATCTCCCTACACTGGTTTTGCCAGGCTGAAGGGAGAGGTTTGGAACAGGGCTGATAAAGTCCCTAAGGAGACGGTCATCTATCCTAGGGACCAAGCCCAGTCGTCTTTGATGAGGACCCTTACGGAGTGGCAAGCGGAGAACACTAAGCTCACACCAGCTAAGGGAGTGTTCACTATGTTCACTCTCAGTGATGTTCTCCTTCTCCCTTGCGCTTCGAAAGTGGCCTCCTGACTAGCCAGGCTTGCTTCAAGGTAAACCCCTTCCTCATCTCCGTGAGACGGACCCTACATCGCTCGTCTTTCCCGGAGGCACCGACTTCTGGAAGGGAGCCCCTAATACGTTCTACGGTGACTCGGCTTGACCCAGACTGCGCCTCTGATCTGTTCAGTGAGCAGCTCCTAAAGATCCCGGAGTCGCTCTTGAAAACAGAGGCTGATACTAAGGAAAGGCTCGCCAGGTCTTTGAACTCTTTGGCTTTAGCGGAAGCAACTTCTTTGGTTTACAGAGAAGATCCATTATTCCAGGTCTTGACGAAATCTCTCTTGGCGAGTTTTCAACAAGATCTGTTTGACTTTATGACTGCCCGACTGGCCTGCCGGAAGCACATCTTTTCAGCAGCCACAGTTCAGCATGAACCAAATAAGCTTCTTAAGAGTTCGATCTGGGGTGCTAATCTTTTCCCACAAGAAGAAGTTGATGCAGTCTTATCTGAGGCAGCTAGGGTCAATCAAAGCCTCCATTCCCGTTGGGGCCTGCCCTATAAAAGGAAACAGTCTGATCTTGCCAGCCCTCCCACCAAGTCCAGTAAGAAATTTAAACACTTCAAACGTCTTCCAGCTCAGTCCTTGGTCCAGGTTCCTTTACAAAGTCAACCTTCGACCTCTTCCTCCCAACCTCCACCTCAGTATGTCCTGGTAAACCTGGCACATCAGTCTTTGGCTGCTCCTTCCTATGTCTCCTCCCAGCTTTCAATCCTGCATATGAAAGTCAGGGAAATTCGCCCAGACAATCAACCAGAGGCAATAAGCCCCGTGGCTTCGTTCGGGAAGGGGGAGCCCCCGCTCCTCTCCCAGGAACAGGTGAGGTAGAGGCTCCAGAGGGGGGAAGCAAACACAGGACCGATGACATACATCCTGTGGGCGGGAGGCTGTACCATTTTTCGAGCTCGGTGGACCTTCTGTCCCTGGGCTCAGAGTATAGTTTCCAAGGGCCTAGGCTGGAGTTGGATCGACAATCCCCTCCACCAGTCAAGTTTTATCAGGCTACGACCAAGGATCTCGAGGACTTTGTGGAGGATCTCCTACAGAAACAGGCTATAAGGAAAGTGAGGTCTCTGAAGTTCCAAGGCAGGCTCTTCAGTGTTCCAAAGAAAGGTTCCAACAGACGGAGAGTAATTCTGGACTTGTCCCGTCTGAATTCCTATATTCGTTGCGACAAGTTTCGGATGCTTACTGTCTCCCAAGTTCGGACCCTACTGCCCCGTGGAGCCGTAACCACCTCTCTAGATCTTTCCGACGCCTATTATCACGTCCCGGTTGCGAGAAGGTTCTCCCCCTTTCTGGGGTTCAGGCTCGGAAGGCAGGCATATTCCTTCAAGGTGATGCCTTTCGGCCTCAACATAGCCCCAAGGATTTTTACCAAGTTGACAGACACGGTCGTACAGCAACTCCGATCTCAAGGGATTACGCTGGCCGCGTATCTCGACGACTGGATCATCTGGGCATCCAGCGTCGAGGAATGCCGGAGAGTTACATCCGTGGTGGTCGACTTTCTAGAATCCTTGGGCTTTCGTGTAAACAGGGAGAAGTCCCGCCTGGTTCCCAGCAGTTGTTTTCAATGGCTAGGAATCCAGTGGGATCTGAATTCTCACAAGCTCTCTCTTCCTCCTCCCAAGAGGAAGGAGATAGCCAGAGCAACCAGACAGTTTCTCAAATCCAAAAGGGCCTCTCGGCGGACCCAAGAACGAGTCTTGGGCTCCCTTCAGTTCGCTTCGGTGACAGACCTGTTGCTGAAAGTGAAACTGAAGGATATCAACAGTGTGGCGGAGTCGGGCAAATATCAGTCTCAGGGACAAGGTGTCTCTGATTCCCCACATCTTGAAGAAGCGACTCCGGCCTTGGTCGACTGTCAAGAGCCTGTCCAAGTCAGTCCCCTTCAATTTCCTCCTCCGGCGTTGGTTATCCACACAGACGCCTCCTTAGCGGGTGGGGAGGATATTCTCAACACCAAGAAGTACAGGGGACTTGGTCCTCATGTTCCGCCAGTTCCATATAAATGTTCTGGAGGCCATGGCGGTCTTCCTTACCTTGAAGAAGCTTCTTCCCCAAGAAGATTCACATAAGACTGGTTCTGAACAGCGCCACGGTAGTCCACTGCATAAACAGGGGAGGTTCAAAATCGAGCAGGATCAACCAGGTAATGATTGCACTTTTCTCCTTGGCCTGCAAGAACAAGTGGCACCTATCTGCCACCCATCTTGCAGGGGTCCGGAACGTCGTAGCAGATTCTCTCTCCAGGACAACTCCCCTCGAGTCGGAGTGGTCCCTAGACGGGCTCGTTCAATTGGATCTGCCAACTAGTTCCGGGTCTGGAGGTAGATTTGTTCGCAACCAAGCTCAACAACAAGCTCCCTCATTACGTAGCTCCCAACCTGGACCCTCAAGCTCTTTTCACGGACGCAATGTCATTGGATTGGAACAGGTGGAAGGTGATCTATCTGTTCCCTCCAGTGAACTTGTTGTTGAAAGTCCTCCACAAACTGAGGACGTTCAAGGGTCAAGTAGCTCTAGTGGCTCCCTACTGGCCAAAGAGCAGCTGGTTTCCTCTTCTACTAGAACTGAAACTTCGCCACATCCGAATCCCCAGTCCGAAACTAACACAAGTAGTACAAACTCAGACTGTGTCAGCTTCCTCAAAAATCCAAAATGCCCTGGCTTTGTGGACTTTATGAAGTTTGCGGCTCAAAGGGATGCTAACGTTGATCCTGTCAATACCATGTTCTTAGAATCAGATAAGCGGGCCTCCACTCTTCGTCAGTACGACTCAGCAATTAAGAAACTAGCACTCTTTTTACGAGAATCTGAGGCTACAGTAATGACCATTAATTTAGCAATCTCCTTTTTTTAGATCACTGTTTGAGAAGGGTTTAGCCGCTAGTACTGTTACTACAGTCAAGTCGGCTCTACGTAAAGTGTTCTTGTATGGTTTCAAAATTGACCTCACAGACCCTTACTTTTCTTCCATCCCTAAAGCATGTGCACGTCTGAGGCTCCAGTAATCCGTCCACATACGGTTTCCTGGTTTCTAAATGACGTGTTGAAGTTAGCCTCAGATATCGATAATCAATCCTGCCCCTACCTTTCCTTGTTGAGGAAAACGTTGTTTTTAGTTAGCCTGGCTTCGGGTGCTAGAATTTCGGAGCTGTCTGCACTCTCTAGGGAACCCAACCACGTCGACTTCCTTCCATCAGGGAGGTTTTGCTGATTCCTCACCCTACCTTCCTGGCCAAAAATGAAGATCCGCAGCATAGGTGGTCGCCTTGGAAAATTCTTCCTCTGCCTCTAGACCTGTCCCTGTGTCCAGTTCATACTTTGAGGGCTTATTTAGACAGGTCCTCTCACATCTCTTCTGGGCCTCTCTTTATCAGGGAAGGAGGGGGTAATCTCTCTATGTCTGCTATTAGACAACAGATCCTTTACTTTATCAAGCAGGCTAACCCTGACTCAGTCCCAAAAGTTCATGATATTAGAGCTGTGGCCACCTCCATTAATTACTTTCATTACATGAATTTCACGGATCTTACCAGGTACACCGGTTGGAAGTCACCCTTGGTTTTCAAACGTCACTATTTGAAATCCTTAGAAGCTCTTAAATTCTCAGCAGTCGCGGCAGGGAACGTTGTCCCTCCCTCTGGTTCCCTTTCTGATTCCTAGTCATTTCCTCCTCCACTGCCTCAGTTATCCCCTTACGGTCATTTCAGTCAGGCTTGCCTTGACTTCTCACCTGGCTGTGTTATCCATGTATTTGTCTAAATGACACATTTAAGTTATAAGGTTTTCAATATTGTATAGTTATTTTGTTTATGTACATTTTTCACATTGTCATGTTAATTTTAAGCTAACATCAGTTTCTTTTGTACATTATTGTTATTGTTACTAGTGATTAAAAGTTTCTTTTGGACCTTCGGTCTTCTGTTCCCCCTTAGAATTTTTATCTTTTAGTTTAAGAATTATGTTTATTTCTCTGTTAATTTTTCATCGGCTGACACGGACCCGATCCAGAAAAGGGATTTTGACGAAGGAAAAATCTATTTCTGGAGAGGGGACCGTGTCACCCGATGACCCACCTCCATCATGTGTCATGTCCCTCCCATAGTAAACATCATTCTAGTGGGGTGTTGCTTTCATGGAATGCGGCTAGCGGTGTTTTGTGTGCTGTCCGGGTGGTACATGGGTTTGTAACGGCACCTCCTGTGGGACTTTGACCTTGGGATCTCTATAGGATAAGGTTCCGTGTTTTTTGTAGTTCACCCTTTTCCATACACGACTCCATCTGATGGAGCTCGCTCTGGGGGTAGTAACTCCAGCATTTCATTTAGCTTTCTCTGGTATCTAGCAACGGAATTACCTAGAAATAAGTGCTGAATGGACTTTTTCATCGGGTGACACGGTCCCCTCTCCAGAAATAGATTTTTCCTTCGTCAAAATCC